>NW_028324307.1:14930000-15172500 GCF_058129835.1 Hydra viridissima | reverse complement strand
AAAGCCATACAAGAAGCAAAAAGGAAAAATATGTCAGGTGAGAATGTAGTTTTCAAATATTTGTGAATAAGTATTCAAAAATAATAAAATATAACCAAGGCTGCTTTTTAGATTATTTTACTTTATGGTTACTTTTTGTTTGTATTGTTTCCTTAGATGATATGATTTTGTTTCAGTGAGTGATGAATTAGATGAAGGTGATGAAAGCATTGAGGAAAATAAAACTCATTATACTGCTATTTCAAATACTCCAACTAGAATTACTTTCCTTAGCAATTCTCAGAATAAGTACAAAAACAAAAGAGCTACCACAAAAGTTCAGAAACGAAAAGTAAGAAGGTTTTACTATTTTTGAAATCAAATTCGATTTTTTGTTGTAGTTTTTGTTATCAATAATATATTTTCTAATTAATTAGTCTATTGAAATATAACTTAAAAATCTTTGATCAAAAGTTCTGTTATGACATTTATGCATTGGTTCATTTTGCATTATTTATGTGCCTATGCACAATTCTGTTAATTTTTTTTAAATACTCTTTAAATATTGATTATTTTTCTGGATTGGTATTTATGGATAAACTCCCATAAAAAATGTTTTTCTTTTTTTATGAAAAAATTAAAAGGTTTATCTTTTATATAACAAATAATGTAATAAGCAAGAAAAAAAGTCTCTGAATCTTTAGAAATGATAAGTAACCATTTGAACCTTTTTAAAATGAACATTCAATAAATCAAAAACATTCATGTTTAAGATTTTTTTTTTTTTTTGACTCCAAATTTTGAAAATAATTATCAACCAAAATACCTTTGTATTTTCTTAAGAAAATAAAATTTAAAAAATTGCCAGAATATTATGCTGTTTTAATATCTCTTAACATCAAGATGCTTTCACAATATCAAATCTTGAAGATTATTATGCTTTTAAAGATTGTTGGTTGAGATTACTAATTTTTTTTTTATTAATAATTTGCATTATCAAGGTAACTGATTTGCAGAAAGATTTTAAACTGTTGTAAAAATATTAAACATTTTTATAACATTTTTTTCTTTTATAAAATTAAAAAAAAAAAAAAAAAAGGGATAAATGGGTAAGTATATGAAATCTATATGAAAAAATGTTTAACCTGAAATTTATATGCAAAAATATTTACTCTAAAATTATTTACTATTGCGTATCAAGTAAATATTAAATCTATATCTTTTAAATAAGAAGGAAAAAAAATATATATCTATTTTGTAATTACTCAATTTATACAATTTATTTCAGCTTTCTGAAAGTATTTCATCTCGCAAGAAAACAAAAAGGAAGTCTGAAGTTTCTGGTACAAAATCTTTTTCAATTTCTTTCTTTCTTTAGATTAAAGCTCCATTTCATGTAAGAAAGTCATAAATGTATAAATTTTTAATCTTTATCTGAATTTTTTAAAGTTTATGCATTGGTTCAATTTCTCAACAGACATTTTTTAAAATACTCTAGTAAATAGTTTATTTTGTTATATTTTTATATTTATAGAAAAACTTTTTACTAGAGTATTTACGCATAAATAAGATTAGTAACTTTCTGTTTCTAACCAAATAAGATTCAGCTTCTTGAAAAATCCAATACAGTTGCATTCTTATACATTTAATATGAAATCAAATTCTTTGATAATATAGTTAATATTTGTATTATTTAGATATTGATATATGTGTGCCAGTTGACAAAACAGCTTTCTTAAAATATATGAGGTATTTATAGTTAAGAATAAACATATCTCTTGGATCCTTATTTTTTTTCTAATTTAGATTTTGTTTTATCTACATTATTGCTTCCAAATGTTAATTACAATAAGTAGAAACTTTACGCTGCATTGTTTTTCTATAGTTTTATTTTATATTTAGCGACCACTTAAAGTATGAGCATATTGATTCAAATATCTTTCATGAAGACATACTAAATGCTAGTTTTAAATGGCCAGAGGTAAAGAATGTTTCTGTGTGTGTTTTTTTTACTGGTGTTTTTAAATACCTATTGAAATAACTAATTCAAGAAAATAATTGCTTCCTTTGTAGAATTGTTTTGTTGATTTGAAGAACGCAGTAGAATCATGTTCACTTCGTAACATAGATGCTAATCAAAAAGGTCTATTTGCATCTTGTGAAGTGACTTCTGGAAGCTTTTTGGCTGAATACAAAGGTCATCTAATGTTTTTTAAGAAGTTCAATGAAGAAAATCCACAGCTATATTACTGGTGCCCATTTGTTATTACTTATCGTGGTGTAGACCATTTGGAGTTAGTTATTGATTCAAGAAAGTTTGGAAATGAAGCACGATTTGTGCGAAGATCTTGTTCTCCTAATGCAAAGGTTTTTCTTGTTAGATCATTTTTTTTTTTTAGTATTGTTTTTGAAAAAGTCGTATGTATGTAAAATCCAAATGCTGTTGTGTTGCATTTTAAAAAATGTTTGTATATCAAATGTTTTTGATGCTTATCTATATTGTGTAATCCACTTCCAAGAAAAAAAGCTTATCTTTTTTATCTCAATAATGTTCTCAATGCTGATCTATTAAATTTGTTTCTTCTTTTTAATGTTTTCATAGTAACAGTTGTTTTAAAACAATTTTTGAAATTTGAAATTTTGAATTTCATTTTTGAAGAAAAACTTTTCAATATCTGTTATTTGATCAAATGTTTAATAAAATTCATAAATTTTTATGGTTTTATTATTATTAATTGCATCTTCATTTTTTTCTTAGTTTCAACACCTGAATGTCAATGGATCTCTTCACATTGTGATTATAAGTATCACTGATATTTCCAAAGACCAAGAAATTACTGTTCCATTTGAAAGCAATTCAGAAAATGAGAAATATTTTCTTGAGTGCTGTTGTGGTTCAAAAGATTGCATTTTAATGAAGGCTAAAGAAATTACAGAAAAGCAAACAGATCTTGAATCCCCAATTGAAAATGATGTTTTGGCTACAGATCTAGTTTCCAAAGCAGACTCTGAAGCTGCTGAAATTGATAATGAACAGTACGGAGATGGAAATGAAAGACAGCTATCAAGAGAAGAAAAAAAAATCCAAGCTGTGTTGAAACAGTTTGAGAAGGTGTACAAAAAAGGTGCAATTATTAAGAAGATTAAAGAACCAAAAACGTCTATATCAAAGTAAGTTTAAAAATTTAATTTTTGAAAGCCTCTGAAAATATTTTTTGCTTCAATTTTTTTTTTTTTTTGTTAAAGCCCAATTTATTTTGAGACTTGTGAAAAAATGTTTATCAAAATAAAATAGCACAACAAAATAGCATTACTAACAATTATTGTATTTTCTTTCTTTCTTTTTTTTTTTTTTTTTACTCAATTGTTCAGAAATCAACCAAGTGCAGAAGAAACAAAGTCATCCAAGTAACTTTTAAAAATAATTTCATCATGTTTATACTCATATATTTAAATTATATTCATGTATATTTGTATCATCAGGTACTCAGACCACTATGAGTAAAGTGTGATTGTGTATTGTACTGTTATCATGCATATCAATATGCATGTGGGTGATTTTAAAGTTTGAAAATCTTTTCAATTGTTGTTTGTTTGTTGTTGTTTTTTTGATGTTTCACTGAAACTTTCACAGAGGATAATAGTATTACATTGATTTAGGTAATATATGTATTAGTTATATTTGTATATTTGTATATATCATCGATTTAGGTTATATAAGTATAAGTTTGCACGCATAAAGCTCTTGATTTTGTTTTGCAAAAGTTTTCTAAATAATGAAAGGCAATTTGAGTTTTAACAAATATTATATAACAGGTAAAATTATACTAATATTTTGAACAATTTTTTTCACTTGTTCCTAAGTGTTCTAGCCTTTTTATTACATCATGAGTTGAAGCAGATTTCATGTGATTATTCAATTAAAAGACTAAGAAATTTATGCAAAAAATTCAATTATTTGTTAAAAAGCAATTACTTTCATAAAAAAAAAATAACAGTAAGAATATTTTAAAATACTTTTGAATGAAAGACTTCAAAACAGTTTCTTTGATTGTTAAGGGGAAATTGTTAAGGGAAACCATGCATCACATTTCTTTTATATATAAAAGTCCTGACTTACAGGACAAACACCTCTGTTGTTTTTGGTCTACAAATCTTTAAGTCATACCTGTACAGAAACCTTGCATTTACAGCAGAAAATTGAATTGTATGAAACCAAATGTAGATTTACCATCTCCTTGTTTTCAATCTTGGCTTGTACACATCATATCTGACTTGTCTATGCCACCCATATATTGGGTGTATTCATATACAATCTTGGGTTGCTTCATGTTAATCTTTTGTCTCAATGAAAGATCATACCTGTGAATAGTTTAAAATGGTTCAATTCTTACATGAAGACTGTAAATCTACTGATTTATTATCATTCAAGCTCCTCTACCTTGCTTTTTTAAAATTCTTTTCACACAGCAATAGACACTTCTTTATCATGAACCTCTAATCATTTCTGCATAATAAATGTTACACTACTTCAATTTGATTATCAAGGGCAAGCTTATGAAGCAGTTGTAAGCAAAGCCTTTGAAGTTGTGTTTATCTGGCAGTGAAAACAAATCAACTACAGTGTCTGCACTAATACCTAAACTTGTATCAGAGTTGCTTTTCCCTTGATAAATATCAAATTCACAAAAAAGACCTTAAATGCCACTTTGACCCCAAAGCTTGAACACCCCCACTTATGTGGGTTTTTTTGTCAAGTTTTTTTGTCAAGACAAAGCAGGGAATTTCCTTTAAAAGGAAAGATACTGTTCAACATCTAATCACTAACAAACATCTTGAAATATTCAAAGGGTATTTTCCACATCTGATATTGCGGTCCTTTCAGGCTCCTTAAAGGTTATGTCATCAAGGAGCTCAAAGTTCTTTCTTTTTTGTTTGTTATACTTGCTAAAGGCTCATCATCACTTGTTGACTCATATTACTTTTTCTTTTGTTATACTTGCTAAAGGCTCATCATCACTTGTTAACTCTTATTCATTCTTACTTCTTCAATATCAGTATTGGCCTTGACCATTTTCAATATCCAACTCGTCACCTTCATCACTCTCCCCAAAATCACTTTCTCAAACAAATATGTAGTTAAAAAGTTATTTTTTAAATTTCTACCCATCATTTTTTTATTTCTATTCATCTAAACAAAAAAAAACAACAAATATATTTGTTTAGATGATTAGATATAAAAATTTGATCTTTTCAAAAGGTTTCATACTGAAACAGCCATTGTATCAGATTTGATACATACAAATGCAATAAACAAGTATTAAGCATACTTGATAATCAAAAAGTATGAAATAGTTTTCTTGCACCTTGATTTTTAAAAAAAGTAAAAAACTGCATAAGAACTAATAAAAACCAATGTTGAAACAAAAGCAAAAACAATTCTTGGTAAACACAACATAAACCACTTCTCGCAAATGCCATTTTCAAATGTTCAAAAACTGAAAAATCTACCCTGATAAAGATAAAAATTGTATGAAATCGAAAAATCATTTCTCTTATTTGTCACAATGGGTGTTTTCAAATAAAAAAAAGCTTCCATTTTAAAAATAAAATGGTTTAAAGTTTTTATACTAATGATCTGATACTATTAAGGGTTAAAATTTGTTTGAACTAACTTTTTTATAAATTAATGAATATGTGAAAAAAGTGAAATGCTAATAACTTCCTTTAAAAGATTTGATTTTTTAACAAAAAAAAAAAAAAAAAAAGGTTTGGTAAAAAAATTTATAATGAGCAAAGTATTTCTATCACTTGTAAAAAATTAATTTACAATTTACTAGAAAATTTTTTTAGCAAATTAGAATTTCAGTTTAATGTATCAAAGTTCACAGTTTTACTGAATAATAAAGCAATTGCAATCTAAGGGAAATGTTTAAAACAAGAAACACTCAGAAAAGCCGAGAATTACTATCAATAAATTACAGACAATTTAGAGCTGGACACAACTTGACCAAATCTGATTCAAGAACCTTTGTATAACTTGTAGAGTAAATGTACAGTAAAGATGAAACAAAATGTTAATACGGCTACATTGTGTTATTTGTCTGATGAACCAGTAAGAAAACCATTGATTTCTGTGAAGTATAAAATGGCTGAGTTGTGTCTGCTAAGCAAGGTATAACTTAGACTCCAGAAATGTTCTGGAGGGATGAATCAAATTTCATGTTATTCATATCAGGTGAAGATGCAATCCGAGTTGCAATCGGTGGCTATGGAACAAAATGGATTAAACATGATGGCTTTGCTTAGTTTGATCAGGCCAATTCATCTCATTGAAGATATTGGATCAAAGTATGCATGTAGATATGTAAAGATATCATGCTGCCTCATTTTAGAGAAAAAAAATGCAAAAATGATGTGCTAAAATATCAAATTAAAATTTATGAGATCACTAAATATATTAGTAAACTTCAAAAAATTAGTGTTCTTGAATTGCTCTTAGTCCTAACTTAAATTCTATAAAAATTTATAAGAGTGTTTAGTACATGTTAATAGGAAAAAAACCAACGAATAAACAGGATTTCTTTTACGATAATTATGAATGCCCGGGAAGGGGGGGAAGTGATTCTCAAAATCTGATAATTGTTATTCTTTGTAAAAAAATTTTGGAATTTTTTTTAGCACTAAAAATAACTTTTTATTTTTTAACCATCAACAGCACTAAAACATTAAGTAATTATTTAATTGTTAAAATCTTCTTTGAAAGTTTCAGTTGAGTTGGACAAAGTGAAAAAAAACTTACCAAGAAAATTCTAGGGAAAAAAAAAGATTTTTTTTCTGAACTTTTAGCACGCTACTATGCATAGTTAATCTACTAATTGTTTACTAATTGTTAATCTTAATGAATTTACTTATTTCAGCAATTGGGTTTTTATTTTATAGAAAATTATCTGCTAAACGCAAGTCTACACCAGGTGGAAAACGGTACATTTATTTGTACTTTTCTATTTTCTGTTTTTTTTTTTAAAGGGATTATATACGTTAAAATGTAAGTATAAGTATTTTTTTGTGTCAAGTTTTATAGAACATGACACCACAACAGAAAATTTAGAATATTTTCACACACTCTTTTATAATAGTAGTTTACATTTTTCTTTATTAAAAAACATAAACATAAAGAAGCGGTAGTATTTTTTTAATGAAGACAGAGAACAAAACCCTTATTGCATAAAATTTTTTGAACTTGTTTAAGAATTATTTTTGATTGTTATAATTATGCAACTTTTGTAGTTATATGCGCTCATTGGTAAATGTGTGTATGGAAGCTTAAGTTAAAACAGAAAATGAATCCAGTGAAACAGGCTTTGTTTAAAACTCATTTTAACAATTAGCTTGTCAAGAATATAAAAAATACTCTTTATTGAAATATTTATAACAACTCATTTCAAGAATTGTTTCAGAGTTACTTTTGTAAATAAAACACAGCAAAATTAGCCAGTAAATATGCAACAAGATAATCTAAAATTAGTTGCTTAGTGTCATTAAAACTAATTACTCTAGTAAATTTTTTAAATTAGAAAAAAAGAAAAGTAACTTAAATTTACCTATCTAATAACTTAATACATTTATTAAGTAAAAATTCTGCATATTAAGCTTAATAATACCATGGCAATCTATATTTACAGACTTTGCCACCATACAAACATTAAAATCAATCTGACTTCATTAACATCACAATATAATTTCTAGTTTGATCTTTTTGTTTTTACTGATTTTTACTTTAAGTTGTTATCGTGTTGCCTTAAATTCTAAAAAATTTTGGAATTCTAAAGGCAGTTATTTATACAAAAAATAATAATCAAGCAAGGAAACTTTAAGCAGAATTTTTAATAATTAACACTGCACAAAGAGGAGAATGGCATTTCTTTGTATATTTTATCCCTTGTAATGTCTGTGCTGAATTACAGGGGATAAAATGCACAAAGAAATACCATTGTTTTGAAGATTCTCAAGATGAAGGTGTATTTTTAAAGTGTAAAAAAAAAGATTTAAAGGTTACTTTCTTTTATAAACCCCCTCCCCCTGACTAAAAAATCATGACTCTGCCCCTGAATGTTAACACATAGATTAACTTCCCCTGACTAAAAAATCATGACTCTGCCCCTGAATGTTAACACATAGATTAACTTCTGTAAGAAAAACCTTTTTGTTACAATTTTATAGATCGTTATTATATGCATTAGTATATAATATTTCTTTAATATGTTTGATTGTATTGTTTATATTGCATTTTTATTATACATTTTATAATTTATATTTTAGTTATAGAAGCAATTTTAATTTTAGGCGAACAAGACAATCAAGTTGCTCATCTGAACCAATATCTCCAGTTGATCAAAATGCCAACTGTAGTGCTTCATCTACTCCAACATCATCCTGGTCTTTGACTCAAGTTCAAAGTCATTTTGATCAAGGATTATATCTAAAAAAAGACAAGGTAAAATGAGATAAAAATATGGTTAAAAGTTTATAGAAGTTTGCACTGTTTGTGCTGTTTTTCAAAAAAAATTTGTACACCTCTGATGTTTTTATACATGTCTAAATATTGATGCTATTCTTTTTATTTTAAAAGTTTTAATTTATTTTGATTTTTTTTTAGTGTATTTTAAACTGGTCTTGAATCTTTTTCCTTTTATAGACCAGTTTAAAATGTTTAAAAAACTAAACATCTTTTTTACAAAGTATTTGACATTTTAGTGTTTAAATTAGTGTGTAGATTTTTTGGAAAACTTTTTTTTTTTTTTTTTTTTTTTTTTGGTTTCGCATTTAATTTTACCCTGAACAGTTTTGATTTTCTTGATTGTTATATTTTTTGGTGATGCTACTAGACCAACAAAAATTTTCTTGAATATTAAATTTGTGGCAATTATACTACCACAACAAATTTTTCTTAATTATCTTATTTATGGCGATGATACTACGACAACAAAAATTTTCTTTCTTGATTATTATATTTATGGCAATGATACTGCAACAACAAAATTTTTTCAGGACACCTTACCATTTTCACTTGTGATGTTGCATAAGCAAAAGCATCAGCTATCAGATAGTTCAACTCCTCCCAGTACTCCATTAATACACCTCAGTCCCTGTAAGTTCAGTGAAGATTCCTCGTTTCCTCTTTCAGTTGATACTCGTTCCCATTGTGATAATTTACCTGTGAAGCCAGGGTTTTCTAATGGTTTGTTGCAAATAGCTAATTCTCGCAGTTTCCCACTTACACCAATTAGAAGTTATTCACAATCTCTCGGCTGTGTCACTGCTGAAGAAAAGATTGGAGATATTTCTTCAAGATCAGATTTCTGCTCATCTAAATTAAATTCTTCCATCTTACCAAACAAACGATCATTGTGGACAAATAAGTACTATGGTTCTTTAAAAAAGGCATGTTTTTTTAGTTAGATTTTTAAAATTTATTTTCAAGTTTTTAGGTTTCTCTGATTGTAAAAACAACTTTAAGTGTTTTGATGGACTTACAATTAAACTTTTTTAGCATTGGTTGAGCCATCATGATTCATTTTCCAAAATAACTCAGCAGAATGAAAATCAACAAAATGATTTCTTACTACTTGCTTCTTTGGAAGGTGATACAGATCTTCAAAATGCTAACCAATGCTTTAAAAGGCCACAAAGTATAATTTTTTTATTTATTTATTTTTTTAACTTTAGGGTTTAACTTCTCAAAATAATAATTCATTGTAAGAAATCATTACCTAGATTCAGCTTTTACAAATTTTAAAGGTAAATTAAGGCAAGAAGATTTTTTTTAATAAGCCAGTCCAAACAACTTTTCATATAAAGAGCCCAGTGTTTTCTTGTCTGTTGGTTTCAATACATTTGTGATCTGTATTTTTTAAAGTTTTTTTAAGTTTTATCCTTTCATCAAATTTTTAGGTTACATTCCACTTAAAAGGCGTCTGCTACTTAAATCTTTATGCAAACAATCCCCTGAAGAACTTTTAAATGGCGTTCATTTGGATGAAAAACTACAAAATACTGAAATAAAGCTAAATATTAATCAGGAAAAAAGTGGTATTTCATTAGAAGAAAATTTTGTATGTATTAACAATCATAGCATCGCAGGAGAAAATTTTGCTGAGAAAAATGTAGAAAACCAAGTTGCCTTTTCAACTACTTCCTCAACATTTGATGAATCAGATTATGTAAATAGTGAAAAAATTACTCAAGAAAAATTTTCATATAACAACAGTAAAAATGATACTGATTCTAAAGCTCTTTGCTTAGAAAAAGATTCTGTTAACTCAACAGCTCATTCCATCAACACAGAAAATTATTCTCTCAATATAGGAAATCATGTGTCAATAATGGAAAGTCTAAGCACACAACCCACAACTAACAATATAATAAATAGTTTTAACAGTAGTTGTTCAGAAGAAACTCCTAATAGTATTCCCTCTGTCAATAAAAGAGTAGAGACAGACTTAACTATTGTCTTATCAGGCTCAATAAATGAAAATACTGATTCAAATTTTAAGTCATTTGACAATGAACTTTACCTGCCAGGAAATATTCAAAAAACAGGCAGCTCAGATCAAGGCAATGATATATTATCAAACAGTGTAGGGAATGATGGTTTAGCTGTTGGAAAAAAAAAGGTGTATTTTTATGCAATTGCTACTATTAATACTTGAAAACTTAAATCTGTGATTAAATGATAATCAATTTTCTAACATTATACTTAAATATCTTAGTTATCATACACGGAATATAGCAAACGCAAAAGAACCCAAAAGCTTAACAATCTACCTTCTGACAGAAATCCAAATCGATCATTGAATGGTCAGGATTCAAGTATCAAGTCAGCTACATATATGCCCGTAGGAACTGAAGTATGACATATATTTTGATATAATTTTATTACTTATATTTTCATTACATATTATCAAAGTACCTCAGAGCTTTTTTTGTTTTAAATATGTGGCACTTAAGTTCTACACCAAAATACATTCATTAATCCTAAGGTTTTTTTCTCGTGCGTACAAAAGACGTATTTTGGACGCTGTTTTTCTTCTCGAACTTTCTCTTTAGACATTCCATAATTTATTTTCAAAAATATCTGCACCTCTGCTGGCAGATAACCGATAAACATCGTTCCAGGAATAGATATGGGTTATTCCTAAAATTGCAAACATTTCATTAGAAAATTAAAAAATTTGCCGTAAAATTTACGGCAGCGCACTTGCTTGAGTTTTAATTCCACACCAAAGCTCTAAACACTTAAGCGCTTTTTAACTACAGTATTAAAGTAGTACATTCAAAATATTTTGTGGGTATTCAACATCCAAATGCTGCAAGACACTTTGGTAGATTATTCTTGTCTTTACATTATTTGTATTAAAAACTTTAGTATTTTTATTAGTTTGTCTTATTTGAGCTTTTGAAATTTTTAGGCAACTGGATTATTCAACTTACAAAATATACCCAACTATATTTCACTGGTGTCCAACTCATCAGATAACAGTAAGAGTACTTTAAATAGTAATGGGATGCAAAACGACAGCACGCAAGAAACATCCGAATTTAATAGTTGTACATCATTCGAACCTGTGAGTTCTGGAGATGATTGTGAAAGTCCTCCACATGAAACAAGCAAGTGTCATCCACATCACCTTAAACATTTTATACAGTTAAATCCCGGTAACTCCGGTAACTCAAACTTTTATCCTTAAGTGTTTTCTTAGGACCCTTTAAAACTCAATTATGGAAAAAGCTTCGTTTAAATCAAAGATTCGTTAAGTCAAACCATTTTCTTGGTTCCTTGATGGTTCGACTTACCGGGATTTAACTGTATTTTTATGTTAACATTTTTTTTATTGAGTCTTTAAAAATCTCATCAGTGGAATTCTTGTAATTAGTAAGTTATATACACTAACTCTAATTTTTTTTTGTAAATATATGCTTACATTTTTACTCTAGCTTATGGTACAACAATTCACTCGGATATCACGAAGAATCCATTTAATATACATAGTAATATTATTAAACACACAAATAAGGGAAATCGCCAAAGTCAAGGTATGTTTTTCTCGGGTATTTAATTTGTTATAACAAGTTTGAACTCACAATAAATTACAATTAACTTTTCATTTCATCGGTTGATAAGTAAAACTCATTAAGTGCAATTAGCTACAGCGTCACTTAATGAGTTTTATTTGTTAATAGACGATTTGACATGGTACTTAAGTTTAATAGACGATTTGACATGGTACTTAAGTTTAGTTTTAAATTATTTTGAATTTAATTAGTTGTAAATTATAATTCTTTTAAGGTATTAAAAAATATTTCTTATTCAGTTTATTTTTCATACTTAATGAAAACAAACTGTTGATTAGGACATCAATATACATCTCCAAAGTACCCTCTGGCCTCATATGATGGCAATGATGTTGATAAACATTATAGAACACACTCTGGTGAGTGCAATTATTATGCTGTTTTTTACTTTTAGATTTTAGCTTTTTAGAAATATTTTGCGTTGCAATTATCGGAGTTTCTTTTCGTATTAGATCTCATGAATGAAAGAGCGGAAAACGTTAGAACCGGTTCGTCCAGAGGTATTACTGGTATTTTTCAAGAGCGTTATAAAAACTCTCATTCATATCCACAGACTAACTCCAGAGAGTACACGTCCAGAGACTTTAGAGAAGGGTATCTTAAACAATCGGTGAGTTTTTCATTTGAAGTATTATATGAAAATATTTAATGTCAACCCATCGAAAAGTTTTTTTTGAGAGACCATCGACTTTTATTACTTTTTATTACTTTAACTTTCTTTATAATTTAATATCTCTAGAATTTAGTTATTATCTCTAGAATTCTCTACACACTTACGGAGGTAACCTGCACACGCAACCATCTGTAAATCGTCCCCTTCATAGAAGTTCTGCTTTATCCCCTATGAACAATTTTAGTAACCGTTCTCCACAAGGTTCTAGAAATAACCGCCTCTCAAATGGAGGTTATATACCTTACTAAAACTACACTGGTTTCTACGAACTGTTTCTAACATGTTATGTTCTTTTTGTTAGAGTTGCTGTTGATCAGCTTGTGCATGTTGCCGAACTATTGAGCCGGCTCACTGACCATAGAATTACTGTTATTATTTTCCTTAAATATTTTGTTAATTTTTAATTCACGAGACTATAAGTAATCAGTTGGTTTTCATCTTTCACAAATCATATAATATTTATTTTTTCTGGAGAGATAGCGGGTGCAATTCCGTTCCTTTTGGAAACCTAGACTTAATTTTTATAATCTTACTTTACCTTAAACTAAATCATCGTGTCTCAATTGTTTCTTGTTACATAAGCTCAAATTCGTAGCAGCTTTTAACTTGCAGCATAGATCCTTTATCCCCCTCACTATTTAACACCCGTTTATAAAGCTGATTATGTTGGTGTTTAACCTCGGATTGTGTTCTTTTTTCTCTTTTTGTGTGTGACATTTTTGTAAGCTATGTATATAAAAATATTTTATGAAGCTCAAGAACGTCAATATAAAATAAATAGTAAACTGGTTTCATTTTTTTGCTTGAAAACATGGCATCGTCAATAGGAAACATCCTCAATAAAAGTACTGACTAAAAAATGTACTAAATGATAATGAACGGTACTATTCTTTCGAATTGTTATAAAATGCTCATGTTCGATTTAAGAAAGGCCTCAGTCTAACAATTTTATTTTAAGTTAAATGTTTGTGCCATGTTGTTTGCCTTTTTAATGTTAAGTAATACAACAGACCACTTTCTCAATGTCATCAAGTGTTGTCGATAATTTGTTTATTGCTGAGAGATTAGCAAATACATTCATGACACATTCAACCAATTGTGTTAAATCTGTGACGGGTTTAAAATTCTACTTACAAGCTGAGGGGCGGAGATGTCTCTCATATGGAGGTCCACTCAGGAAAATCATAAACAACTTGATTTAAAATACCGTAAATCTGATTAACTTCATGGTTTAACATTTTTACACTTACTATTCTAAAAAGTTGGTAATGGCTTAACTTCTCGGATTTTATTTTACCTGATTAGAATTGTTTAAGCGTATTCACGGTAATATTTACTGACTTTGCGAAGTGATGTCCTTTTGAGAAATATTTTCGTCTCAACCTATTTAAATGCTTCAGTTGTGTTGCATTAGGGTTTTAACAAAAGAATTAGTTTAAGACGAATTTTTTAAAACAAGTTTAGCTTACTTATCTTTCTAAGAATTTATTGCTTTTTATTTTGATGTTGATGCTATTTGTTGTTGCTAGTTGTTTCTTACTTTTCGCATTTTATTTTTCTGTGACGCTTTAAAAGAAAAAAAAGAAAAACTTACTTGATTTTTCTGTAGCGTTTTTAATTTCCGAATCTGCGTTTTTTTACGATTGCATGTCCTGCCCTTCACGTTGTGAGTTTTTCACACTTAAATTTGTTTTAAGTTTTCATCACGATTCACACGTCTTCTTACATTTTATGCCTGTAAGAAGAATAGCAAGAAAACAGATAAACCAAAGACTTCTCTGTCATTAACAAATCAAATTACGCCTCATTGCTATCTTTGGAAAATTGCCAAACGATTTTTTTTTTTTTTTTTAAATGATCCAACATTTAATGGATTTGGCGAGAGAAAAAAAAACCGTTTTTTAACGTTGAGAAAGTTTTAGAGTTAGATTATCTGTAGTAATGGAGTGTTCACGTTGATGACGTATGACGATTAAAAAAATAAATCGATGTAAACAATCCACTAAAAAGTATTGTCGTTAATAAAGTTTAGATTTTTATTTGAAGAAAGCTTTTGCATTATATATACCGTTTAATATTAACCGGATGTTTATAGGTAACGGTACTTTATCTAACGGTATGGATTGTATGACAAGTATCTTATGTTACCGGTCTATTGCATTATCTCAAGGAAAATATGGTTTCCTCATTTTGAGTTTAGCTCAATATAAAGTCTTTGGTAAAAGATCATGGACAATCAAAGAAGCAATCAAAAAAATTTTGGTTCCTGATAAAAAGGAACCAAAAATTGTTTGCTCAATTGTTGGGGTATCGTGTGGGGTATCGTGTGGGGTATAGGAAAGAGAAGAGAAGTTTCCAACCTATTTTTCACATTTTAGAAGTTCCTTTTCCCTTTTCCACACTATAAAACTTAAATTCTTAACTTGTTCAGCTCAAATCAAAATGTAAAGAAAACTCCTCTAAACTCCAATCGAGGTTGCTGGGAACGAGAACAAGTAAATATTGCGCTTTATAATAAGTTTCTCCGTAAATTTTTTGGTTCTTCAGACAAAAAAGTTCAACCTTGAGCTGATGTTACAAAACACACAATATATATATTTACGCGAACTTTCTCGAGAACGTACTTCGCAAAAATAAAAAATAACAACCGTTAATTTTAAGTAAAACATTTCACGAAGTTCATAGTATAACAAAGACACAAGTTTTATAAAATTAAGCCGAAGTTACACGTTAAAGCATCGTAGCTTAACCTGTAAATGACGAACTACTGAAAGGGAAGCTCTCTGTTTTAGTCAGAAGAACACTATTTAAATTTTTTCTGTATGACATTTTGTACTTCTGATAAATTTTCTCCTAGACGGATAGGATGATACGGACATGTTAAAAAGTATGAAATATCTAAAGTCTTATTTATTCTATGGATTATTAGGTTTGAATTACGTATTAAAAAATTCATGTATAAAATCATTTAATACACAAATGAAACAATTTGACTCTTGTGAACCTTTATCGAAGTAACCAATGAGCTTGCAGGCTTAAAAAAACAACTTAATTAAAATTGCTTAATCTTGCGTCAAGTTGAAAAATTTCCAAAATACATTTAGTGACATTTTTTGATATTATGACGTAGTTAAATAAAATTTTTTTTTTAATGCATCACAATATTTAGTTATTAACTCCGATTAAACCTTATAGATGATTGTAATATTTTGAATTGATATTTGTTTGAATACTTTTTTTGACATCTACTAACCTTGATAAAATCCTGCTCAGTAATATTTTGGCTTTTTTAAAAGATTTATGTATTTATGAGATATAAAGATTTATGATTATGGTATTCTTCCCAACAATATGGTAATATTTAATAAGGTAATATTTTGACCTTTATTCCTTTTATGGTATTCTTCTTATTCCTTTTATGGTATTCTTTAACTAGGTTCTTAACGTCCCGATTTTATAGAGGGAGTGCAATACAAATGTTAACTTAAATATAGGTTTATAGGGTGCACTCTTACGTAACACCGGACTGTCTGAGAACCCTAAATTTAAGTAGTTAAATTTGTTTCAATTTATCCCTCTGTTTATTCAATTTATTCAATTTATCCCTCTGTTTCTATTGACTTTTAAACACCATTCCACTCACTAACATATAAACACTATTCCACTCACTAACATATAAACACTATTCCACTCACTAACATATAAACACTATTCCACTCACTAACATATAAACACTATTCCACTCACAAACCATGACCCAAAATCAAGAGTTAGAAAAAAATAATCATTTATTCAGAATACTGGAAAAAACACGGTACACGTGTTAGGAAAAACATGTTCCCATAATCGAAAAGTTCAAATCACATTTAGATTTAAAAGCTGAAATAAATAATTTGATAAATTTAATGCAAAGACTGATCGCTAATGAACTTAAATGGAAAGTTTTGCCGTTGAAAACCGTTGATATCAAACTTTTTCATTAAAAGGATGATCAACCATCTAACATTTAAATTGTCAAGTGGTCTGATGAAGAGTATTCGGAAAAATAATACCCACAGATAAATGTGCAAAAATTCTGAATACAATAGACTTTTTTTTAGTCAAATAATTACCTTGAAAATCAATCTATCCTACAAGGAATCAATGCCTCTCTCCTAAGACAGTCTATTCTGAAAGGTGAGAAATCCGTCAATCTCCTGTTTCAATTTGGGAACATGATAAAGCTCTTAATTTTCTTAAATTCTTAATGATGTTCTGGATAAATGATAATCTATAGAAGCGATATCTGAAGAATATGAAAGGTGAGACAAAACTTCCATTTCAGTTCTCTACAATCTTTCATAGACATATTGGAGCTGAGCACAGTAAATCTCGACGGCAATTGTTTGTCCACTTCTCATCACATTATGATGGACCACTCCAAATCTGGCCCACCAAACACACAAAAGAAGCTCGCGTGAAAGAATCTTCCTTGTGTCGCAAAAGCAGTGAGGTGCAAGTAGTGGCTCGCTGATTTCTCTCCAATATTTATGCGGAATCCATCTCTCCAGCTTTCCCATTATTTCCATTGCAAGTGAATTTGGGGAACCCCAGCAGCGAATTTCGCAAACCAATGATGGATATTCTTAGGAAGCCATCAGTTTTTACTTGCTTGGTCTTTTCTTTATCCTTTTTTGACTAAATATGATAAATTGCGTTCTTTTGACTTATAAAGAATTGCGGAAAATTCTAGAAATTAAATTGCCATTGATGTATTAAAAAAAAATTAAAAAATGTTCTTGAATAACATATTAGTGATTTTGTCTGTACGTAGCATCATTTGAAATCGGACCAAATTTTGGTAGCCGATTTTTCTAATACTTTTTGACAGACCTAATGAAATAATCATCAGCGTTTAATTCGTTATTGATCTTGCGGGACAAGCCTTCGAAAATTTCAGCAAGAAGTAGATAAATCACGTCATTTTGAAGCACTTTCGAGAATTTCGATTAATTTAATGTACTAAAAGTTTCTGTTAAGCACACCTAAATATATTTTTCCGAAAAATTTCTTTATCTGTAGTTTATCGATAAATAAATGACGTGTGAAAAGCTTTTCAGTAAAATCAATAATTGAAAAATCTATAATCTAAATTAGGCTCGAATTTTGTTCGGCAAACTTTTCAATAATCACATTCTACAGAATAAATATATCCGTTACTCGATAAAGCCATTCTTTCCAATCGTAAAACTAGTTACAAGAATTCAAAGTCTTATAAATTGTGAATAAATAAATTGTTATAGTTAATTTATGATAGAAAGAGTATAATTTATGATAATTCCATTAGATTTCGGCTAAATAACAAAAATTGCGCACTATGCTTTAATAAACAGTTTTAATTAGTAACAGTTTTTATTTAAAGTCAAACGCAAAAAAATAGAACACTTCTTAAATACCTCTGAGATTTATAAAATTCCGTCGTTTTAAAGAAATCAAGGTTTTTGTTTTTGTACTTCTTAATTGTAGATGTTATTTGGGTAATTTGCTGTTATTTCGTCATAGGAAGTTCCCGGCTACCGTGACGTGAATACTGGTTTAACAGAGCATCGATTTAAAAAATTTTTCACGGAGTTCTGAAAATACAGAATTGGTTTTACTTACTGTTTATTTGTTTTTTACAGGCCTGTTGACATATGTCTAAATCAAAAAAACTTTATAGACCTGTTAATACAGGTCAAGATAAACTCCACAAAAATACAAAGAGTTGCAGTATAAACGGCTCTCAGTTCAGGCTTTTTAAGTTCAGTTTTTTTGCGATTCCAATATGAACGAATCTGCGCAAAGTTTTAACTGAGTATGTTTTATTACTTGATTCGATTTTTACGAGCGCGCAATTTACTAATTAATTTTACTACCGTATATACTCGCGTATAAGTCGAAAAAATTTTGGACGAAATATTTACTCTAAAACAGCAATTCGACTTATATGCGGAAAGGAAAAAAAACAAAATTTATTCCTAGAAATTTTTTTTTTGTATTTCTTATTTTTTGATTAAAAAATGTTTCGTTTAATATTGATTTTGTATTGATTTTGGATCGACTTATATGCGAGTATATACGGTAATTAATTTTTTTAGTTAAAGTAATCTTTAATCTTTGAAAACCAATTAATCACTGTGCGCTTTTAAAAAGAAAAATTTGAGAAGCTTTACGAAGTTTTTGGAGAAGTTAGCTGTTTTTTTTTCTGTGAGAATGGAACGTTATTTAAAAGTAATTATGTTCACTAGGGATGGCACTTTTACTTATTTTGATGTAAAAAAAAAATTACTTTACATAACTTAGATTAGATTATGAAATATATTTACATTTTAAAGTAATTCATTTTTTAAAAAATAACATTATATTACGTGTAAAATGACTTACACAAAGTTAATTTTAAAAATGCGTAACTTATTAAAAACTTATTAAAAATGTAGTTTACATAAAAGAGTTATTTACTTTTTGTAAATTACTTTTAAAAGTAAGCCGTGTGAAAGTAATTTACTTTAAAAAGTAATTTAGATTTATACTTATGCAAACAGTTTGTATCGAAATGTAATTTACTTTTTACATGTAAAAGTAAATTATTTTTGAAAGTGATCTTACGTAAATATAAGATTTTAAAAGTCATATTTACTTTAAAAAGTAAGAGAATACAGCATCGTAATATGAAATTACTTTTATGCGTAAAAGTAACAAAAATTAATATAAGCAACTTACACAAAAACTATTTAAAAAAAAAACTAGTTACCATTACAAGTAAATGTAAATTTTTATCATTGAAATACTATACTTTACTTAGTAAGTAAGTAAAAAGTAAGTTATTTTATTTACTTTTATCAAGTAACAAAGTCATTTTATGTTGTTTTAACATACTGATTGGTAAGAAAAACAGCGTATTAAGGAGAATTGCCTGCTTCTGGGTACTTCTGGGTTATAATGTTAGGAATTATTCTGCGTGTATGCGGACCCTTTTTGTGGAGGGGTTTTGTAAATTGGGGGCAAGTTTAATAAACATGGTGGGTTGCTTCCTATCCATGCCAATCCTTGACTACGTCACTTTTCCGAAAGAGCGCACTTTTTCGAAAACTTCCTTTATATTGCGCTTTTTGATTAAACATTATTTTTTATGGTGATATAACGCATCAGTGTTAATAATCCCTTCCGGCGGCAAAGTAAGATTATGCCGAAACACGAACTCTTTTTGGAGGTGCAAAGAATTGCCGTCCGCCTCCCAAAATATTTTTGCGGGCAGAATGTTTTTGCCTCTGCTTACAGTAGCTTTCGCCTTCCGATTGGCGGCCACTGCTGGAAATTTTTTTTAGAGGCTGGCGCCAACCAAAAGGTGAAAACCGCTGGCGTTTGCCGTCAGAAGTTATTTTGTATGCAAAAAGATGAAAACGTTGCCTTCAGTGGTTTCCACTTCTTAACTTGCGTCGGCCGCTAAAGGGAAGGGGGTGGGTGGGGGTGGGCGCAAATTTTCGCTTCCTGTCGCCAGAAAAAATGGAAGAAAGTTAAACGTTTGTTTTTACATTATTAAGCAATTTAAAGATTAATTAGTGCAAAATACATTTTTTCAAAAAGTATATTTTTATGCGGAGAGAGAAAACCTCATAATGACAGTAAGCAATTCTGTCGCAAAAAATATATTCTATTTAGGAAATAAAATATTCCGTCTTTATGAAAACTTTAGTTATTGAAAAAATTCAATTAAAGCCGTTAATCGACTCTAACGTCCCTAAACATATTTTATAATTCGTTTAACGTATTATCAAATATTTTTAGTGTGGGACATGGACCTTTCAAAAAGTTTTGCAAAAATTATAAATCAAGTATAATTTATTTGATTAAAAACGATTTCCGTCAGGGACATCGGAGGCCGATAGACTTTCTAGTAAAGGCTTATGCACCCAAATAATTTTCATTTTGGTCATCGTGGTTGTTGTTATCTACCACACTGAATAACAACAACCACTTTAACGCTATTAACAAGAACCACGCTGAATATTATTAATTCGAAATTTAGAAAATGATTGTAAAATGCAGACCAATTTAGTCTAACTGTATGAAAAGTCTGAATCAAAAACAAAAAACTAGTCAGTGTTTTAAAACAAATTACAACTAAAATTTTGACACTTTTAAAGCAAATTAAAAGCCAAATAAGATTTGATTGCTTTTGTTTAAGAATATAATAAAATGTACAATTATACAAACGAAATCAATCGCTGAAGCAAGAAAAAGGCAGCAATTAACCATATCACTAAGTCCCATTTGAAACGTATTTTATAAACCCGTAGTATTATAGCCAAATAAATCTTCAAAAAATATCCCTTATTATTAGGTACAACTTAAAAAAAAATGCTCCTTATAATAAAAAAACAACCCCATAAATCGCTGGGGAGTGGGAGAGCCTAGCCACGGCCCTGTTTGCAAATGCTAAAATGTTTAGGAACTACATAAATAATATATTAAAAGAAAATAATAATAACTGATAGTTAAAACAAATGCTATAATGTGTTAAAGTAATCGCACAATTTTTCTGGTTTGTCAAATCGCCGAACCCCGCATTGGCATTTTTAAAAGACATATTTCATAATAAAATGTATAAAATTTCTTCCAGATCATCATAATATAAAAATATAAAATACAAATTACATAAGTGAAATATGAAAATTATGAAAAATATAAAATACAAACTATATAAGCGAATTACTTCCATTCTGAGTTACATTAAATATCAAATTTTGAAGTAAGTTTAATCATATCTTCTCTTTAAGGAGCATTGAGTAACGTAAGTTTCTTGAGCTCATGTTACATCTTTCTTTTCGATGAATAAAGTTAGCAACACTGAATGAGGAGATTCTGGCCCTACGGAACTAGCAGGCGAAGTACAAACCACTCTTGCTTTAGAGGCTAACATTGGAATATCTTTTTCATATTTGTACCAAAATTCATCAAATTTCCAATTTTTTTGCTTTAAAGCGTAATTGAAAAAAGACAACTCTTCTTTAATATTTCGTTTTGATTGTGTTTTTTCTATGCATAGATTGACACCGCACAATGTTGCAAGTTTAGCGAATCCATTTTTGTGGTTCACAGACTGTTCAGGTGAATCTTGAAGTTCGAATCGAACATCTGAATCTGTCTCTTCTAAAAATGAAAATGAGTAATAATATTTGTCAATATGCAAATCTTTTTACAAAAGTACTTTAAACAATTATTTACATAAGTTTAAATATATTTAAATTTAAAAACAAATAATATTTTATAACTAACCACTTCTCGGCTGATTTTGGTCATTTTGCAAACAAGTGTTTACAAACGTTGACCTTCGAGGATATTGTCGGAGCATTGTATTCGAAAATGTTTTCAACAGTTTACTTTCTGCTTCCTGATATTCTTTTTCTGTAAGACACTCGTTAGTTCCCGGATCAAAGAAACATGCCAGTAAAGTTTGTAACTTTTGTTTTGGAGATATCTTTTCAATAAAGTATACCTTCATAAACTTGAGAAGACTGCTTCGTAACATGTTTTCTTTCTCGACCAAAGAAGACGATTGCGATAGAAAACATTTAGCTGAAGATTCATTTTCAAGAAAGTTCATTAACGTATTTTGGACAAATTTGGCCGACGAAAGTGTTGGAAAATTTCTAGTAGAGAGAAGTTTAGTTGCTTCAAAGAATGGCGCAAGATTATAGTGTAAAATTTCTAGGAACTTCCAATCTTCTGATAACAGATTTAGTTTCTTGAGTTTACTAACTTGTTTTTCTGTTAACCCATTGATAGTACCAGGATCTATAGTAATTTTATTATAAACATTTTTAGCTTTAATTATCTTACTAATCATTAAAAAAGTTGAGTTCCAACGTACATGAAAATCTGACGATAAGTTATTTATTTTTAGCCCCTCTTTCTTAACCTCATCAAAAATAAATGATTGCAATATTGAAGACCTTTTAACAAGAGCTAAAGTTTTTCTTAACCTAAATAAAATGATGGATGAAAAGTTAAATAACTGATTAACAGTTTCATCTGTAGATGCTTCTTCCTCCTCGCTACTTTTATCATCATCCGAGCTCACGTTTTCCGTTTCAAAAGTACACGCATTTTCTACTTGATTGTTTATATCGTACATTTCAAGCTGTTCGTCCGACGATATATTTTGATTAGACTCGATATCGCTTTCATTGTAGTTATTGTAATAAATAAGATCCTCTTCGATATCTGATGTGCCATCTAACAAGCTCTGTGATGGTGTGGCCCACAACTTTATTCCATGATTTAAAACAAGATTTAAGTTATGACAAACGCATGAAAGCCGTAAAGCTATAGATCCCATCGCCTTTTTAATGTCTTCAGCATTGTCTGTTGTTATTGAAATAACTTTAGTATCAATTTCAAGTTTAGTAATTTCTTTTTCCACGAATGCTGTAAGTCTACTACTTAATTGTCTTCCGTAAAATCTACGAAAGCAAGCTATATTTGATTTGTATTTAAATTTCTTTGTTAAATAATGCGCTGTTATGCAAAGCCAATAGGATCCAACCCTATTTTTCCACAAATCGGCTGCTAGAGCAATATGGGTAACTGACTTAAGTTTAGCTCTAAGATTGTTCTTGCATTGATAGTATTGCTTTCTCAATCGCTTTGCTATTGTCTTTCGATGGGGCGGTTTGTAAAGTGGGGCAAGAATGTTTAGAAGGCGTTGCATACCAGGTTTATGAAAATCGTTAAAAGGACGGCCATCTTGAATAATGCAGTTTATTACGGCTTCATCTATTTCATCTTTGTTCTGCATCCCAACTAATTTATCTTGAACGAGTAATTTTTTTTGAGAATCGTAAAGGTACTCAGATTTTTTATGAACATGGAAAATATGTTTTCGCAGATTTGGTTCAGGCCCACACATAAGGTTTCCATTCTCCGGGCACATCAAACAAACATACTTATTTGTGTTGGCAACAAATGAAAATAGGGTCTTAATAGGCAATGCTTTTATTTTACGGACTGATTTTATAACTTGATCATCGTCGGTATCAGAGTTCGAACCTACAGCACAAGCAATAGTTTATAAGAATATATTTCAAGTATCAACGCAAATTAAAGACTGATACAAATACATAACTGTACAGCAAGTAATTATTCTGGGTCATTTAATTTCTTTGACCTTTCTGTTTTCATTCACAAGTTCATCTTAATATTTAAATAAAATTTACAAACATACCTGAATATGTAATATTGTCACCAGATAGACGTCTTGCTTCAACAGTTGGCGTGTTTGTTTCAGATAAAGACAAACATTTCTGGCGATGTATGTTGATAAAGTCTTGTGTTCCAAATAAAGGTCTTTTAGATAATTTTCTTTTTTTTTCTTTTTTTCCAGTCATTGTTGTCAAAAAAATTAAACAAAATTAATATGGTGCTTGCCTTGTTCACGAGAAGTCTCAGATTCATATCGTAAATAAAGACCCTGATAGTAATTTAATTAGTTTCCTCAATCATTTTTATGTCTTTGAAGTCCCATACAGAATAGTTGGATTTATGGAACATAAGGTAATTAAACGATCGAAAACGAGTTTGTAACATAATTAAAGAAAAAGTAGAACATGTGAAACAATTTTGATATTTGAAGTTCGCCTAAGGAATGATTTGAGAATAGTAACTTGAATCAGTTATGTAAAGTAATTTCAATTAAAATTGCTATAACTGTCGTAATTAAAAATTGATTTACCCACAAACGATTACAATTAGGAAAACGTCATGATCACACTGAATTAAGAACAAGTTATCTAAACTTAAAAAAATCTCCTCACAAAAGTTTCGTCTCATTTTGGTAGTGGTTTGAACAGAAATTTTGGCCGAAACCGAATAAGTAAAAAGTTGTCAAAGCAGATGTTTTTCGCTCACTAAATTGGTTGTCAAAAAATTATTTTTTTCTACGCGCCAACAAAACATGATATATATATATATATATATATATATATATATATATATATATATATATATATATATATATATATATATATATATATACCTTTACGTAAAAAGTCTTCAACTTTATAATCGTAATTCCGTTTTGGAAAGAGCACGAACGTTCAACGGCGTTACAGATTTAACAATTTCAATATCTTTTTAACTGTGAATATGATAAAAATGTTGAAGCGGTTTTTAATGACGATATTTGAGGGATATTTTTGGAAAAATATCCGGTATAAATGAACAAGAAAATTTGTAAAAGGAGATTTTTTGGAGAGATAACTATTATAATTTTGTCGATATGATAATAGTTATCTCTCCAAAAAATTTATTTATGTGGCGAGAAAGCTAAAATGCTGGCCAGTTTTAATGGCCTTATTATAATCTGTTTTTATATGCCCTTACTATATTTAGTGTCCCTCCTTAAATTTTAAAAAATAAAAACATTTATACATAAAACCTTAAAAAAAACTACTTATAAATTTGCCTTTCAAAGAATCTCTTCTTCCTAAACGGGTGTCTCCCAGGGTAAATGCGTTTTCTCCTTACTACTATGTTTAGGCTATTTCTAAATTGGTTTAAGAAAGAAACCCGAGAACCCCACCCAAATATCTTCCCGACAAAAAAATCCCCTGGAAAAAATCCCCCCTCTCCCAAAAATAAAAGTAAAAGAAAAAAAAAATCAAACTTTTGTTTAAATTAAAAGATTGCCTCCCCCAAGTCCTAACCGTCAGTTGTTGTGTGTACTATTTCGTGCACGTTCTCCCTAACAATCAGTCGATGTATATGTACACTCCGCTGCACAAACTCCAAAAAAGTTTGTCGATAAAACAAAAATAAAAAAGCAACAAATAAATTTAAAAATTTACACATTAAAAGCGGTCTCAGGAAAAAAGCTGATACAAAGATAAAATGACAGTAAAGCGTATCTAAGTATATAAAAAAAAACTATTTAAGCATTTTTCCTGGGAGGCAATTTTTAGGAGGATATTTTTCTTGATACCGTCTGAATTCCATACGTTCCGTCATTGAAAATTTTCAAAAAGATAACTGTTCCAGCTTAAGACTAGTAAAATATTTCCATGTTGGCCAGGAATTGAACTTTTTTTTTAACCAGGGTCTAACAATGGTTTCAAAGCAAATGCGAAATTGTTCCGGCGCTAGGAATGGTTTTAATTGCCAATATAATCATGGATCGGAGTCGGTTATTGATATTTTAAAGGTGCACAGGGAAAATAAAAGTCTAAATCCGTTCAGACCAGTTGTTGCCCCAAATTAAATTAACTATGCTTTACTGCAAGTTTTGTTTCACTGCATTTTACTCTCTCATACAATATCCTTTCAGAGAAAAATGTTGACCAAAAGTAAATTTACTTACTTTTTAAGTATAGATTACTTTTAATTGTAACTAAAAGTTGTTTAAAATGTAAACTTAAGTAATCAAAAGTAATTTTATGTAATTTACTTTTAATAGCCATTTCATTTTAGTTATAAAATAACACACGTCTACTTAAGAAAACTAATTATATAAGTAAATTTTATTTACATTTGATTGCATGTAACTTTTTTATAATGTATTTTAAAATGCTTTTTTTTTTTACAATTACTGTAATATAATTTTTTTAAAAATAAATTCTTTTTAAATGTAAAAGTAAGTTACATTTCGAGGTAAAATTATATTATGTAATGCAGTTTTAAAAAAGTAATTAACTTTAAAATGTAAAAGTAAACTACTTTTCCATGTAACTCAATTTTACATGTAAATGTAAATTACTTTTTTATATAATCTACTTACATATAACTTACATTTGAAAGTAAATTCACCTTTCTTTACAAAATAAAAATTGTCTTAGAAAAGTAAATTACTTTTAAAAGTAAATTTAAGTTTTTTTTGAACGCTTACAATTATATACGCAATTTACTTTTTCATAAAGGCTTACTTACTTGAGTAAGTAAAAAAAAAAGGAAGTAAAAGTGCCATCCCTAAAGTTCACGTTTGCAGCTACATCTCCTTCAATTTATCATTTTCCCAGCTAATTTTGTAATCTGAAATAAATTAATCCTTCATCATTTACTTCTATAACAAAAAGAAATCACAGAAAAGATTTTTGCAAATTTGAAAAAAAAAAAAAAAAACTTTCGTATTTACAGAGACGCAAAATTACAAGTTTTATGTAAAATTCTTCTATTTTAACAGCCCTACAATTTTTACTCGGGTTTGTTCTGCGTTAGTAGGTCTGGCACTAGGTAGTTGGAGGTCCTGGGTTGAAAGCAAAAATAATTTGTAGATCTTTATTTCAGAAAGTTTTATTCAACATTTGAGTACCCTGATCCTAACAGAATTCTTACAAATACTTCAACTCAATGAGAAATGAATAAACATATTTTTAAAAAACATGCTAATAAACCTGTTGTTAAACCTATGTCGTTGGGAAAAAATTGCGAAAAACACAAAATGATTACTAGAGATTGCAAATCATGTCAAGCAAAGCACCTACAAAACCTGTGATGCAATGGCATCGAAAAAAAAATTTGATGCATCAAGAAATACAGAACCCCCCCCCCCCCCCAAAAAAAAAAAAAGAAGATCGAGGTGATAAGGAGCACTGAAAAATGTTTTACGCCCCCTGACCAATACAAAAATAATGGACAAAATTGTGCCCCCTGACCAATACAAAATGGAAAGCAAACGGAAAAAAAAAAAACGAACAAAAAAAGGTTTTAACACAGATCACCAAAGAGACTATGAACAGTGGCTCTGACATGATAACATCGGGATCTGGCATGATAACATCTGAACCTGGCATGATAATATTCTGTTATTTATTTGTAATGAATTATTTTGTAAGCATTTTTTTATACTTATACTTTTGTTGACTCAAAAAAACTTACATTCATTGATTAATATCGATCTCATTAAATTAAAAAAAAAAAAAATCCATATAGTGGCCCTGGGCCATGGCAAATTCAATTTAAAAGTCAATAACTGAAACTTATTGATTGATTTTTTACTGTCTTTGACTATGTGATCATAAAATCAATGTTTGTGGTCAATGCAGTCATTTCTTGACAATATTTAGATGTAAGCGATTAAAGTTTAACACTTTGAATCCAAGGAAAAAAATTGTGTTACATAGTGTTATTTAAGAGTTATTAAAATTGTGTTACACAGTGTTATTTAAGAGTTATTAAAATTGTGTTACACAGTGTTATTTAAGAGTTATTAAAATTGTGTTACACAGTGTTATTTAAGAGTTATTAAAATTGTGTTACACAGTGTTATTTAAGAGTTATTAAATGGAACTTTTTTTTTTTTTTTTAAGGTATTTGATGATGGGTTTGTTCACGTTGTTTTTGACCACAAAATGGAAGGTAAGGGAAATTCAGTCAAATTGCAAATAGAGATATATGATATATAATATATATGATATATAATATATGATAGAAATACAATATAGTAGATTTATAATATAATAGAGATATAATATATTTATAGTGTAATAGAGATATAAAAAGTTGGGAAATTTTAGTTACAATTTTAGAATATTAGCAGGCTTAAATAAGTATATCACTTAAAAAAATATTCCAATTAAGCTGTTGATTGATAATAAATTGCATCAATGCTGGATTACCAGTGTTTAAAAGTTATGATGTCTAACCCATGAGCTTTAATATGCTTCCCATTGGCTTGGCAGACAGTTGATCCCATGGGAAAACAATTTACGGTTCTTGGATGCAATCTACGCTTTGACATCGGTTTTTAAGTCATTCTAATTGTGGTATATTTTGTTTGTTTGCCAGTTTTTTAACGATTAGCATGGTTGTCTGTAGGAGCTTCGATTGGTCGATTTTGGGGATGATGGAGCAGCTTCCATCCTTTATTAACATTTGATGCGACGGTACAACGTTCAATATGAGGACGGGAACTATCGTGGTATTAGACAGGTTTATTTTTCGTGGTCTTTTTTTGCCTCAATTTACGCGTTAAAGCGCTCAAGCTAAGCGAGATATCAATGTTGATCTGCCACTTGTCATTTTTGTAATTCGACACTGTCCTCGTTGTCATTCCACTAATAACAAATGCCGTTTGAGATGCCACGTGGATGATTCCTCTTCTGTCCCACTATACACACTTTTCTTACACTCATACACTACACACTCTTCTTACAGGTGAAAATCTTTTGGTTTTTCTTTTGGAGAAACACCCGGTGAAAACGCAAAACTTCTTCCTTTTCACGTTTTTTTAAGAGCAGCTATGATTCATCACTTACGATGAGATTCTTCAGAAATGAAGCTTGCACATTTTGTTGCAACAAATTGGTAAAAATGTGGAGACGTTCGGCTTTGCTATTGTTAAAGAGTTTGTGAGAAACCATCCAGCAAGTTTCCACACCTTTTATAGCTTTTTGAGACGACAAACAATCGTGGATTGGTTGACATTGAAGTCGTGGATATTAGTGTTGTAAGGGTTTCGTTCTCTTCAACGACCTCAAAAAGGGCCGTCGAAATATGATGGTCGCCTTCTTCCTTCTTTATTTACATGGTTTGTGTCATCCGTTTTGAATCTCTTGAACCATCATTCAACTTGGCTTACACTGATTGTTCCCTCACCAAAAAATTTGTTGAGATTGAGAAAGGAATCCGCCACCTTTCAACCTTTCTCCGCCTTTCAACTTTTCGCCTCTTTTCCAACTTCTCAAAGTAGTAGCGAGCATAAGTATGATTTTTCAACACGGATTTTTATTAACTGAAGGAAGTAGAGAAAATAACTTTTAAAAAGCACGCAAAACGCCAATTTTTTTTAATAAACAAAAGACGTAAAAAATGCGGCAAGATAATTATGCATCAACTTAATTATGCATCAACCCAAAGCTTTGATTTGATTTAAACATTTGATATTAGAAATTGATTCTTATGTCAATTTAATTTATATTATGTTATTTATTTTGTATTATATATTAATTATTTTCCACTCCCCAACTACTTGACTTATAAGGTAAGTATGGGTATTAAGGCCCACCTTTGTCAAATGCGCGGTAAAGAAATGCTGATTTTATTTTGCTGCCAGTGATAAAACCAGATAACTCTAATATTTTAATGTCGAAAAAAAGTTTCGCAATTTATTTTTTCCCTAACTTTGGATTAGTGGGCCTTATTACCCGCCGGGCCTTAATACCCATACTTACCTTATTTAACCACCTACAATACATTTTTCACAAGTTATTTCACTTTTCGTTAATTTTTTTGTAAGGGGTATGTTTATTCAAAATACAATCAATAAATTTTTTGATGGGCTCATTAACATCATTTCTCTTTTTTTATATGGTCATCCTATTTAACATTTGAAATATCTTCCGAACAATAGATTTAGGCGAAGTTTGCGTTTTAGAATGTGGCATTATTATGAACTGAGCAAAATGATCTGAAATTGAAACGGCAAGGTTGCCTAAAATAATTTCAGAAGAAACAAAGGCTTAGAAAAATATTATCAATTACTTTCTTAGAATGGTTTTTTTTTATATGCGTAGGCTATACAATAAAAGAAAAAAGAGAATTTGAAAACATTGCTTTTAAAAAACATGAAGCCTCATGGGATACATTTCATTTGAGCAAAAGTTGAAATCTCCCATAAACTTTTTTTTTTTTGTCTAAGCTAATTTGCTTAAGAGCAGGATTTAGGTAGTGATCAACGAATTCAGATGGACACGTTGACAGATGACGATATAAGTAACCAACTATAAGGTTGCTTTTTTTCAGAGTTTATTACTGAGGTATTTTAAGCAGGATCAAGTCAGTTCTAATTTTTTAAGCAGGATCAAGTCAGTTCTAATTTTAAAGTTCGAGCTAGATTTAACATACATCGAAGCGCACCCTCTTTAATTTTAGCTGTTCTATGAATAGATACATATACATATAAATCAACATTAATTGTAGACACATCTCTATGGCGTAGGTTTTGATTCAGTTATCCCGATGATAGTTATCCCGAAAATTATCAAAAGATGCTAATAATATTTTCAAATGATCAATATGATAATAAGGTAATGAAGATAACTTAGGGAGATAACTATAAGGAGATAACTTAGATATTTTTGGAACAAATTATTGTACCTAGGAATATCTACACACTGACAGTTGATCTAAAAAGATTTTTCAGTTTGCATTATCAGATAGATTTTTTACCAGGTTAAATTTCAGAAAGTTTTCTGCAGGTGTGGTAGATAACTCCAGGCTGTCAAGTTGTCATTTTTCTCCAATTTTTTAAGATTTTTTAAATTTAAAAAATCTTTTTTATGTATTTTTTTTTCTTTTTTTTTCAATTTTTTCTATTTTCAAAATTAAAAAAATTGAAAAAAAAAAAAAAAAAAAAAGACAAATTGACAACCTGTAACTCAAGATCAGAAGTAATAAAAAAAGAAAGAAATTTTTTTTGTACAAATTAGACAGTACCGAGTATTTAAGGTTTCAACTTTTTGATGTCAGTTTGTCAACTTGATTACATTTTATGTATTTCTTCTTGTCACATAGGTCTATTGATTGGATTTTTGAGTGAGTTTTAACTACCGCTTTAAGGCATATGTCGCAAGGTTGTTTCACTAACATCATTAAAAAACTACAGAAAAAGGATGGTAAGAAGAAAAGAAAAAAAAACAACCAAGAATTGAAAAAATCTAAATGGGTTACAGAAGAAAAGAAGAAGTCAAGAAGAAATTAAGTGTATAAGAAGCATATATCTAAAATTAATAAAAAAGTTAAAATTGAAGGTTAGATTTCTTAGAAGCCCAAATCGATGTTCATTTTGTTTACAGTTCATGATTGAAAATCTGTATAACTATCTTGATGCTTTAATTTGGCATTTTAATAGTTAAATTTTGTTAAAAGTAATAATGCTACGTAACTAAGGGTCTGCGTCTCGTTATTTTTTTAAATCGAGACGAGACGAAACGATCCTAAAAGCTTTGTCCCGATTAGCGACAAATATCGAGACAATTTTCAATTTTCAGTCGACATCCGGGACGATACCGAGACGAGACGAAATGTCCCGGACAAAAAAAGAGCTTTACAATTTCCCGGAATTTACATCTTTTTAACGAGACATAACGAGACATAACGAGATATACTAGTTAATCTTTAATGTGAAATTTAAATAATGAATTTCTGACACAATTACAATTATTTATTTCAGCTGCTATTATTGATATTGTTATACCATCTACATAAACACAGCTTTATAAAAGTTAATGGTATAAAAATGGTAATAAAATAGCAACTGAAATCAGGGGGAAAAAAATATTTTTGGGATAGTATTTAACTTTTTCCACTAAAATATCGTGTAAGAAGTGGATAAATATATGTCCAAGGGCTAAGTTTCTGATCATTTAATATTGTTTACCGCCGAGGTCAGTATTCACTTCTAATGCAAGAGTTTGTTTTACACTTATATTTAAGGGAAAGATTTTATCCAAAGTGTCTTCAACTTTTTTGATCTATAAAACGTTTGACTTTTTTTAAAAAGTGTACTTTTTGCAGGGACTAACAAGAGAGCTGATGTTCAATACCTAGTTCTTTTATTTTTTCTCTTTTCCTTTGCTCTCTAAGGACCACCCATTGTTTATGGGGTTTTCCAGAACCAAAATGGCTACTTTTATTGGTCATAAGATTTTCTTGAAGCCATTGGTCTTCTTTTTCTATAAAAGAATCATAATTTCTACCACATTGTTTTAGTTTTTTTCTTCACTTTTGAAATAAATCTATCTAAAGTAGCATTAATTTATGTTCTATTTGCTAATTTCTTCATTTTTATTTGATTTCGTTAAGTAAATCCTTCCAAAATGGTAATTTATCCACTCCTAATTCACGTATATTCGGGATAAGATCTAACCTTTTTGTTGTTGTTGTTTTTAAAATCATTAATATATATCAGAAACATTTTTAAGAACTCTATATCATTTTTCACTTTACACTGTTTAACATTTTATGTTATAACTTCTTTGACAATTATCACATTACGTTCGCTGTAATGTTTAAGTAAATGTTACTTGTATATTATACAGGAAATACTGAAGCTGTTAAGTAATGCTATTTCAAATATCTAGCACCTCTTGAATAGTAAATCATCATTCAAATTAAAACATTTAAACAAATTTCTAAGTAGCATATGATGATAAAAATGTTTCTTGAAACTATATTTGATATGTTAAAACAAGTCATACAAGTAAAAAACTCAAATTCAAGATACAAGTAAAAAACTCAAATTCAAAAAATATATAAAGTTACAAGATTATCTTCAAAGTAAATATAGACTTTAACTTAAATTAAAAGTTCTCCATTTTTACTAAATAAAAATCTCTAATTTTTTAGATTTCTTTGAAAATAATATTAAAATTTTTAACTTCTTTTAACCATAAAATGTAAAATATAAGTTTTATTAAAAAACTGTTTTTACTTTTTAAATAAATGATCATTCTAATTTAATATTATTTAAAAAAGAGCACTATATTTACCAAAAAACTGTGAGGGCTTTAGTGCCATTTTTTTGCTGTTTTGAGTCACTGTGCGTCATTTCTGGCTGGCAAAACAAACTTGGTTGGCAAAAAATTTTCTTCACTGCGAAAGCGCGAGTAAGATATCTAGTTAATATTAAGGGTCTGCGTCTTGTTATTTTTTTCCAGGAAACTTCTCGTCTCGTTACGCTTTTCCCGGTTCATTTCAAGAAAACGATTCCGAGACGCAGACCCTTAGTTAATATAATTGATCTGTCTCGTAACGTTTCGTTATTATCCGGGACACAGTTTTTAAATTCCGAGAAAAAAATTGTCCCGATTTATAACTTTATTCCGGGATAATTGTTTCCTTTGTCTCGTTATTTTTTTCCGGGAAATTTCTCGTCTAGTTACGCGTTTCCCGGTTCATTTCGAGAAAACGATTCCGAGACGCAGACCCTTATACGTAACAAATCACTAAAAATTTGGCAAAACTTTTGCATTTAAAAACACAAAAATCACCATTGCTGTTGTTGTAAACCGTACCCTTACTTAACCAATTTGTTGCCATGGATACCATTACGTATTACTCTTTAAGGTAAAACATAAGGGCACCTAGGGGTGCAATTGATTAAGTGAGGGTATTGATGTGCAGCTTACAAAAAGTGATACTACCTATAATAATATTAAAGAGAAATTGCTATTGGTGACATTTTTTTGGCTGAAACAATTAACATCAATTGAGGACAACGGCCAGTAGATGTCTGAGTATAGCTCATAGTTTACCAATACGAACAAGGCATAAGGAAATTAGAAGGAACAAGGGACAAAGAAAAATATACAACAAACTGTAAATATTCACCATCTTGAGTAAACTAACTTAACGATTGATTTTGCTTTCAAAAGCAAATCATTGCCAGCCTGGTTTTTACTATAAAAATTTATCTTGCACGCGAAAATTCTTTTGAGAGTATTCAGACAAAACGAGCATTAAAATATGTCATTCTTTTGAAACGCATTCTTTTGGTTCTTAAAAAAAGTATTTGTAAGATAAAAATATTTAAATATATGTACTTTTAAGATAAACAGTTTTAGTTGTTTTAGAGTTTATTTTGATATGTAATAATAATAAAAAAAATTAACAATCAAATTTTTATTCATTTCTTAAAACAAAGTGGGGTGTAATAAATAAACGTGACAGGATTCTCAGATACAAGGATAGAACTTGCGTTATAAAATTATTCACATTCTTTATTATAAAAAATAAAAACCAGGCTGTTAATACTTATAAAAGACAACTTAAAAGTATTGTACATTTTTGTACTTTTAAAAGATAACTTTTAAGAGTATTAATAAAATTAATCAATATTCAAGATGGCGAATGTCAGCGATTTGTATATTTTTCTACTTTTCAACTTCAGACTAGAAAGCACTTCACTTTGATTTTTAGACCAAAACGTTTTAACATAATTCTTTAACCAGCATAAACTTATATCTCGGACATTTGATGGTTCCAGCATTAAGGTACTAAAGCGTATAAGTCTCTGGATTCTACAAATTAAACCAGTTAAGAGTCCAGAATTTCAAAGCAAAGTTTATGCAGGACTTGAAGATTAGCAGTATCCATTTACAAAAACTAAAGTCATAACAATAGTTGATAGTTAACAGAGAGCTTATATAAAAAATGTATCTCAAAGAATAAAATAGAATATCAGTCTCAAAATGTAAGTAAAATCAATGTTTTTCTTCTCATAAGATCACCAGTTTTATTCTATAAAACTAGTTGGGTGTTTTCATATGCTATAGCTGTTTACCATGCATTTGTCTTCCGGTACTCTGCATTTGATAGTTAAGAAATACAAGATTAATTTTACATGAAGATATTAAGATTAATATACTTGTTAGGAAAACCATGCATATTATAATATAGAAAAATATTATGAGTGATAAATAAACTGTATAAAAGTTGACGAACGTGAAATATTTAAAAACATAAACAGTTTTATAACTTTAACATTTTCTGTACCTCTGTTGATATACCTAAGTTATTAAACCAAAAATAGCAAATATATAATATACAATACGTTTTTTATGTTTTAATATAAGATATAGATATATTTTATTATAATAAATAGAATATTATCTAAAATGTTACATAAAAAAATCATAAGAAAAGCATTAGTTGTTGGCAATTTTTTGCTTTTCACAGCCTTCGACTAATTCAGCCACCTCATGGAAGACTAAACTGGTTAGAAAAATTTAAAAATAAAAGTAAATATGATCTCAAATTGATGAGCTTTTTTTTATTCTACCTTCAAAAAGATTTCCCCATTTTAATTATTTTAATTTTTATTTTAGATTAAATTTTAGATAAATGGTTTATCGCTTCGTTCTCTTCAAATCCGTATTTTTTAAAAAAGTGATTTAAACTAATGTATTAATCTTTGTAAAATTTAAATATAAACGAAAATATAATACAATCGATTGTTACTACGTGGTTCGGTGGTTTTAAACCAGCTTCCAAGTTTTACTGTGACAGCGATTTATAAAAACGTTCTATTAGACAAGTATCAAAAAAGTATCAAGATAAGAAAAAAAGTGAAATCTTATTTAAGTTACTTTATTTAAACATTAAAGGTTTATAAAATTTTACGAAACATTACAGAAGTCCTATAAATTATTTCACATTAATACCACTACAAAAAACAACGACAACTTATCAGCGCAATATGATTAGATTAAAAACAGCTTTACATTCAAAAGCGAAACTAAGTTTTACAAAGTTTTGAAGAAAAATGAACAATTAATCACGAACTGTGACCTTTAAGTCGTTTTACGATAATATTTTATATATTAAATATAAAGACTAGATGTTAAAAGTAAAAGATGCGTTTATGATATCTCGTTTTAAATAAAAAGTTTTCAGTGAAAAGTTGTTTTTGGATGGCTTTGTTTTTATGCAAATGTTTTTATAGATGTTTAATATCAGTTATATATATATATATATATATATATATATATATATATATATATATATATATATATATATATATATATATATAAAATATAAACTACATTTAAACTAAATATATACAATATTTACAGTATATTTATAGCTTTAAGTCCGATGAAACTACTTTTGATAACTGTATTACAATCGCTTACTTCAATCGCATGTCTTGATATAAACGATGGTTTTTCTCGTACGATTGTAGTAGACTCTAACTTTAAGAGCAGAACATGTACAAAAACGTTTGATTGGCATTGTCCGAGCATACAAGAGGCTTTTCAACATTTAGTTGACAACACAAGCATAATATTAAAAGACAACCAGGTTCTATCAGAAAACCAAACTCTTAAGAATATTAATGGGCTTTTGATAACTGGATCTATGGACAATATTTCTTTGACGTGCATTAAGAATAACACTGGTATTTTTGTTGATGATTGCAAAAATATTTCATTCACGCGAATTACAATTCAAAAATGCGGTTTGATCAAAACCGAAGACGACGTGCGTTTATCTGCAGCTCTTTACTTTAAAAGAGTTACAAATGTTTCCTTCTTTAAAGTGGGGTTTACTGGGAACATTGGATACTCAACTGTATTGTTTGAGAGTTCGGGAGAAGCAAGTTTTAGTCACGTGATTTACGAGAACAACTCAATACCAGCAAGTATTCAATTTGGAGGTGGAGCCCTTATTATCCAAAAAAATTCTTCATTCATTGCCATTATAAGTTTTAAGGATTGCATATTTAGATTTAACTCAGGTTACTCCAACTACTTACAATCTAATGCGGACTCTTTTATACTCGGATCAGGATTAAGTGTGGCATTTCGTGGAGCCAGTAAAAATAATACGTTGAAAATCATCAGTTGCCAGTTCCTGAACAATACAGGCATATTTGGAGCTGGGTTTTTATTACTTTTTATAGATTTCTCGAACAACAATATAGTTCTGGTAAAAAACACAACTTTTACCAAAAATCGAGCAGTATTGCAAGGAGGGGCGTTTAGAATTTACAATTCAATACCTGATTCAAATATAAACAATGAAGTAGGTTTCACAAACTGCAACTTTTCACACAATCACGCACCGCTTGGCGGTGCTTTAAGTCACTATAGCGAAACAATCATGATGAATGTATCTTATTCCGACTGCGTTTTTTATTGCAACAATGGAACGGTAGGACAATCTATATACGCCGAGAGCTCTAACCTGGTGTTTAGTTCAGTGAATGTATCAGAAAAACCTCTCTCCCCACAGAACTTACCCAGCTTTGTTGGGTATGCCGCTTTGTTTGCACTTTATTGCAAAGTTTTTTTCCGTAACTACAACTACATTACGCTGATCTCAAATACGGCGATAGTTTTGGACATGTCAGACGTTATAATTAATGGTGAGCTCCATCTTTGGAACAACAACGGTGTTAAAGGGGCAGCACTCGCGTTGTTCGAGCATTCTAGAATACATGTGCAAAAAAACGCCACCATGACCGTTCTTAACTGCACAGCATTCAAGGGCGGTGGAATCTACGTAGAGTCAACTGGGCCTTTCGGAACTAACTTGACAGAGGATCTTTTAGGATACAGCTGTTTTATGAACATTGAAAAAACAGGCAGTGTGACATTTAGAAACAATACTTCGCTACAGGACGGCGAGAATGATATATTTGTAACTTCATTGAGAAACTGTATGAAAAGTGGACAAAGCTTAATCGTGCTTCAGAAGAAGTTTGGCACACGTTTGATCGTTACAAACCCAATCACGCTGCAGCTAAACTCATCGGACTGGAAGGACAAATACCCTGGTGAGCTTTTCAAACCTTCGCTATTTTTGAGAGACGAGTTAAACAACCCCGTTTCGACTGTTGTGGACGTTGTTGTGGATGACTCCGCAGTCTGTTACTCTACGTTCGTAGCAAACAACTCCATAGAGTTCGTGCTAACGGGAGAACCTAGAACTGCGTTCACTGTAGCTGTTTACTTTGAAAACGTCGTTGCTAAACTGCGTGGCGATCGCAAGTATTGCCCATTTGCCTACTCCTATTCAAAAGGTAAAAAAGAATGCGTTTGTAGTAACGCGAAAAACCGTAAAAAAGGACTGTTTTGCAATGCTGACGGAAGCGTTTCAATCTTAGATGGGATGTACGCGAATATTTCTGAAAGAGGTGTTGCACAGGACGCTGAAACAACCTACCCATGCCCACAAGGTTATTGCAAACCGTGTGATCGTTTGTCTTGTAACTTAAACACGTCTGACTCTAATCAACAATGTAACAGTGGAAGACACGGTTATTTGTGTTCTGTGTGTTCCTCAAACACGACAGTAGCACTCGGCAGCGAACGTTGTCTTCCGAGATGTGGCGATTACAACTGGTTGTTGTGGCTGCTACTTTTCTTCGCCGGCATATTCCTGTTCACTTGTTTTTGTATGGTCTTCTTGAACGTGTGCATTTACGAGAACTGGATTAACTCTTTCATTTACTTTTACCAAGTTCTACCGTACCATTTAAGCAAGAACGTGTTTAACCAGTCGCCCTTGTTGTGCGCAATTACTGGTATTATTAGCTTTAACGGATTGCAGCAAAACAGAATGACGAATGACATTTGTCTTTTTAACGATTGGAATAACTTAGATAAGACGTTTTTTAACTATTTTTTCCCTGTGTGTTTGTTTGTTTCCTTGATCATAATTTCAAACATCAGTTGCTTACACCAAAAGCTAATTGAATACAGCAAAAGAGTCCAGAGAGTTTTAGAAAGGAACGCAGAAGCAGAAAATACTCACCTACTGAAGGTGTTTACAGCGATACTGATTTTTACGTATGCTGACATTACCAGAATCTCACTCGCTATACTTCAACCTGTTAAATTTCCCGGAGAACCTGACCGCCCGTATGTTTATGCTGTACACCACTACGGAGATAGAATTCATGGTTTTTACATGTTGATAGCAGTGCTGTGCATTTTGCTTATCGTTATAGGGTTTCCGCTGGTATTAATGACTAACTTTTGGAAACAATGGAGGTTCTTTAAAATAATTGCACGTCAACACGGAATGCTAGAGTCTTTTCGCGGAAAGTTCGCTGATGACTTTCGCGTTTTTGTATCGTTTTATTTTTTTTCGCAGCTATTAATTATAATTCTTAGTAAATTTGCGCGAGACGAATTTGTCACTCTGACCTCTACCGTTTTGTTTGTTACATTTGCGACATGTTTCCCATTCAAAGATCAAGCTACGAACTATTTCGACTCCTTTCTATTGTTTTTGCTAGCGTTGTTTGCCATTCTTCGCGACGGAACATTCCCGATTCTCAACGACAAACTGTATTACAAATTAGTCAAAGCACTTGATTGTGTAACTTTCTCATTAGTTTTTTTACCGTGTTTAATTGTGCCGGTGAGATGGTTTTTTCGTTTCATGAGACCCCAAATAAGAGCAGGTAAGTTCTTGAGGTTTTCGTCTTTTTCAACGAAGCTCTGACATTTTGATATTTGTTCATTTACTCAACAAACAATGCCTTAATACTTTTTATTATTTCAGCTCGCCAAAATATTATAGAAAATGAGCCACTTTTGATAAACGAAAATGTTGCAGATACACACGAAATCCAATGGACCGATTGACTTGCATGTAACTTTTGTTTTTGTTTTTGAATATAATGTAAATATATTCGGTTTCTTAACAACAGCTTGTTTCGCTCATTAGTAATGCTATTCTGTTTTATAAAAATCAATTTTTATGTAATTTACAGAGTCTTAGCGTGAAAACAATATGTTAGTTTTACGTTATGTTTTTCAAAAATACAAAGTGTTGAAAATAAAACGAAGAAAAGTAAAAAATACAAACAAAAACTAAAAACAAAAAAGAGATAAATATAAGCTCCGAATCAAAAGAAAATACAAAAGTATGGCCCACGTTTGGTAAGTCACTGAAACTTACGTAACGACGTTTTTTTGGTAAATTATTTTAATTTTTCTCTAAAGTACTTTTTACATTTTTAAAAATTAAAAAAAAAAAAAAAGAAATGGAAAAAGTTGTAAAATTAAAGTAAACAAATAGAGATATTATATAATAATAATAATTATGTAATAGCCTTATTTCCAACACATCTTTTTCTTTAAATGTGCCGAATATAATTAAACGTGTTGGCTGGGCATTTATAAAATATTTGCTCCGTTTTTTTAAATAAATTTTGTTGACGGTTACTTTATTTCTTTATTTTATTTTACTTTATTTCTAGCTCGTAAGCCACTTTAGCTTTCTTAGAACTTCGAGTGTTGAAATGGCTGACGATTTTGTCATTTTATATAATTGCAGTTCAAAATAATAGTATGCAGATAAAAAATGGATGAATTTTTAAAGAAAATGCATTTACTTTCAACAATAAAAATCTGTTTAGATCAGCCCGTTTGCCTGTAACGAGATCTTGTCTGATTTATAAGAATTTGTATGTATACAAAAAGCGGTGCGGCCAGATTGGGCTGAAATCAAATATTTTAATGTATATTTAAAAGAGCTGGGCAACCGCTATTTTTTTTGGTCCGATATCCGAAAGTCCGACAGTTTGATTTCCTTATCCGCTTTCGGTAGTCCGATAGTTTTCCTAATTTGCCCGTCCGATAATCGATATTTCAATAGTCAGAAATCTTACAAAAAACTTGAAAGCTTTTTTTTGATTAATTTAACCAATCTGGAAAAAAATGCACTTTTAATAAGTTTTTCAAAATTAAAAGAATGACTTTAGATTTACAACGAGTACAGAACCTAACATACAAAGTTTAACAAATGGAGGGTGGATAATTGATTTTATAGCTTATGTATTTTTTTGTGAATTTTTTTGACAAAAAAAATATAAGCTATAAAATCAATTATCCACCCTCCCATCAGGGCCATCCAGCTCTCGTCCAGCAAGTAGAGATTGAGGAACACTATTTTCTCAAAGTTAACAGCCGTCGGATCTTTTCGGTCTTAAAATGTCAGATCCCATACTAAGGAGCCTCTCTACGGCCGCAAATTGAAAAAACAAATTGAAGTTGTAACTGGTTGTTTAGTACTTTTAGAATGATTGAAACACTTTTTTTTTCTTTTTTTTCCTTTGTGTTTAGGGATAGTTTTATTGAGAGAAAAAAGAGACCTAAACATAGACCATACTTCACAGACTTTTTTTGGTCATTGAACTACACTTTCTCATATAGTTGAAAAGTCATCTTCCCCACCTGCCATCACTTCGATCGCGCCTTCGATCTCCTCAACAGGAACATCATTCTCACGATCAGAATCCTGGAAATTTTATGATACAAAAAAAGAAACTCAGTACTGGTTAGGTACCTCGGCGATAAAATGCTAAAATCTAAAAAAATGGAAAGAAATATGAAAATCACGTTCAGATAAACTCATTATTTATTAGTAAAAAACAATCCTTTCCATGTTATTTAAACATATTCTCTGTAACCCAAAGTAAAATAATTTAACTACTTATTGATTTCTCATTACAGATTTAGATTTTTAAAAGAAAAAAATATATATTTTTCTCCCATCTATGACATCATCCTCTATTCTGCCATTTCCCTACTACTTAACTATTCCAAATTTAACAATTAAAAACCTAAACCTCCAATTCTAACTGGGGTTTCTGATAACTCTATTTTTTGTATAAAAAAGCGCACAATTCCAGACAGAACAAGAAACTAGTGACTAAAAAAAGAAATGCTTAAAGTGTTTAAAATTGTACTTTGTACTTTTACTGCATTGTGATTCATATTTATGAGTTTAACTTTTCAGTTTCACTGTATTTTGTATGTGCTAATTTTTGTTTTATATGAATAGATATTATTATTATCTGACGTTTATATGACTCTAAATTCATATTTTAGTTAATTTCTTTTTTGTTCAGATTAAAGGGTATCAGAGTTACTTAAATTTATAAAAAACGTTGTTCAAGAAGCATATCATTTTAAACTAAACAAGAAGACCAATACAGCAGTCAGGATTACCAACGTACCTGCTCATCCTCTAAAACACCAGAAAGCTTGATCTTGAAGACAGCAACGTAAGTCGCACCGTTATCCATTGCTATGCACAAGGTCTTTCTGGAGAAAGCAAACTCATTGAGCAGATCTATCATGACCTTGGCTAGATAATCGCTTCTCTGCTGGACAAGAATCTATTTTATGCCCATGTAACGTTTTCTCGCTTGGGAGTTTTGCAACTACACCAGTTATTGTATTGTTATTATCAATACAATGTTAATGTACATATAGTGATGGCAGAGATAATAAAAGGAGACTCAACAACAATAATAAAAATGCTTTTTTTTCCTAAGACAAATATTATTCTTAAACATACAAGCACACTAACACGGTGCCGTGTTACGTTACACACAAAAAAATATAAGAGAAGAAGCATAGCGGCTAAGTATACTCAGAACACAAAACTCCCCCCCCCCCCCCCCCGTTAACTAATTAACTACGAAAAGGGGAATGTCACTTTCATCAATAAATAAACGTTTATGTTCGCAGCACTACATTCAATCGGGTAAAGTTTGTTAACCGGCCTATTTATACTTTTATACTCGTTGTTCTGCTTGTAACGTACCGTAGCGCTTCTGACTTCTTTGTCAGAAGAAAGATTCACTTCGTCTATGATTCCAACTTTCCATAAAATTCGCGACTTTGGGGCATCGTCAATTAAGACAACATCTCCGCATTTGATTTGTCCAGATCCATTATCTTTGGAGATTTTGTGGTGTTCACGTAAATTCTTTAAATATTCTTCTTTCCAACGTGTTCTAAAATGACTTAAGACCATATTAACGTGTTTATGTTGTTCAACTATTTCGACTTGTTCACAATTCCTTGAATCTTCGGCTATCGCTTCCAGATTTAACTTCCGACCAAACACTAAATGGTTAGGAGTGAGCACTTCGTCACCAACCTCTTCATAAACGAATGTCAATGGTCGGTTATTGATGACGCATTCGACTTCTTGAATGACTGTCATCAATTCTTCATAGGTTAGTCTAGAATTGGTGAGTACTTTCTTTAAACACCTCTTTGTTGATCGTACAAGTCTTTCGAATATTCCACCCCACCATGGGGCGGCCGCTACATTGAAACGCCATTTGATTGACTTAGATGCGACAAAAGCTTGAGTTTTCCTCCGCTGTGAACTGCGTGCCATTATCCGACAAAATCTCCGACGGAACGCCACGTTTTGCAAAGAATCGTCGCAGACCACGAATAGTTGCTGTCGCTGAACAATCGGGAACTAAATCTAACACAAGTGCACGGGAACTGCAGCATGTAAACAAAAATATCCAGACTTTATGTAAGGTGCTAGACCCATGTACTGTTTTTACATATAAAGGTCCAGCATAATCTACTCCAGTGTACTTAAAAGCATGTTCGTTATTCAAACGACTCACAGGCAACGGTGGAGAAATAGGATAAAGGTATGGCTTCCCTTCAAACTTTCTACAAAGAAAACATTTCCGAATTAAACTTTGAATTAAACATCTAGCCTTGGGAACCCAGAACTTATTTCTTAACTCATTCAGTGTTTCTTTCACACCATTGTGTTTCACGAGGACATGACAGTGCAAAATAATTAGCTTTGAAAGATAACAGCTCCGAGGTAGAAATATCGGAAACTTTGCATTGTATGGAATTGGAGCATTCTTTAAGCGTCCTTCACATCGAACGATACCGTCCACTTCAACTAAGCGCAAATCTTGCCGCAACTGTTTGTAGCTCGATGCAGTCATAACGTCACGTTGAACATGTTTGATCCACATAATAATTGCTTTTTCTCGTTCATCACTTAATAAAGTTAAGATTTTCAAACCATTTAGTTTTCTTAATCTCAATTTCAAATTATTCACAAAACGTAATATCCAGGCTGTGACTCTTAATAAACGTTCATAGTTATTAAATTTTTCTATGTCAATAAAGGAAAGGTCTGGATAATGTACACTGCTTGAAACAATGCAAGTTAATTCTTGGTACTTTCAAAAATTAAATCATAAACTGGCCATGCAACTGTTATACTATTTAAAAAATCTGGGCCCTTAAACCAAAAACAATTATCTTTAAAATTATTTAAAGATGATCCACGTGAAATAATATCTGCGGGATTCCGATGTGTTTCTACATACTTCCATGACTCAATGCCATAAAGTTCTCTAATTTTAAGAAGTCTATTTTGAACAAAAGGTTCATATTTCTTAGCTGAATTGTTAATCCAATGAAGGCAAATTGTTGAATCAGTCCAACAAATAATCCGAGAAATGTTATACACACTTTCAAGCTTATTTTCAACATTAATCATCAATTCGGCTAGTAATAAAATAGCACTAAGTTCAAGACGAGGTATAGTTGTTTTACTTAATGAGGCTACTCTCGATTTAGAGGCAATCAAAGTAGAACAAGAATGTGTCTCATCAAAAATTCGAATATAGATACAACATCCATATGCCTTATTGCTTGCATTGGAGAAACCATGAAGTTTGAGTTTATAGTTAGGCAAAAAATTTGTAGAGTTAAGATACCACCGTGGAACCATCAAATTGCTTGAAGAAAAAAAGTCATTTAAAATAGATTGCCACTCGGTTAAATTTTCTTCATCAAGATAATCTTCCCAACTCATCTTGCTAACACTTAAATTTTGGAACAAAACTTTTAATTTAACTACTACTGGATTTATAAGTCCTAATGGATCATATATACTTGCAACAAATTTAAGAACTTCTCTTTTCCTTGGAATATCAACTGCCATTTTCATTAAATCTTTAAAGCAAAAAATTAGAATATCCTTTTGTTTGTTCCAGGATATACCAAGGACTTTAGTTTCAGGTTTAGGTGTAAAGCTGTTTATTTATAAATTTATTAATTTCAGCAAGTTTTGTACGATAAAATATGACAAAACCTGTAGCTAAATTTTCTTCTTCTTGTAATTCAGTTTCATTTTCAATTAAATATGTGATTTCTTCATTTAAATGTTGTACTTTGGTAAATTTTTCAATAAGAGTGTCACGTAAACTAGTCAGGATATCAATGGTGTTATCATCTGAATTGAAGTCCTCAATGCCTTCAAAAACCTTATCAATAAGACGCTTCACAGAATTAATATTGGTAGTACGAACTCTACGTTTGCCTACGTTTGAACACAACACCAGTGGACAGTCATGCCAAGAAAGCTTCTGTTGTGGGCGGATCAGCTGTCTGTAGAGATGGTCACACGATTGACTTTCTCTAAGCTGTTGGTGAGGGTAGTGAAGTCGCAGAGTACTTGATCTATATGATATCTAGTTGCAGTTGTTTACAGAAATTTAAATTTAATGAAATAATAAAATGAATCAATTAATGAAACATTTCAATATCAAAGTTTTTCTCTCCAAATAATTAGAATATTAAATATATAAAAAATTAGAATATTAAATAGGTCATAAAAAAATTTAAAACCTATTTATTATTCTAATTATTTGAACAGACAACAGTTATTTCAATTACATTTACTGATTTACAGAATACTGCTATACCTCGCAACACTGATAGCATAGACATGTACTAACAGTATAGCGAGGCATAGCAGTAGGCTGTACCTCGCTATACCTCGCTATACTTCGCTATACTCAACATATGGTACATTTTTGCCAGGACATTTCCATTTCTTTGTATTTATTGATTGTCCCATTTGTTTCGCGAATATTCTAAGATTTGTCCCATTTTTTTAAAAAGTATAAAACCCATCAATTATTGTTTTTTAAGTAATTAATAAGTTATTAATGCTTTAAAAATATTGCTTAGTTGCAAAACTGAAACTGGGGATCAGTAACACCGGTTTTGGTTGCTAGGCTTTTGGTGTAGTGAAGTATTTCGTCTGTCCAGTTTACTGTAGTAAATCTATATTTATGCAGCTTCTTCGTAGCGCAATTGGTAACTTAAGCAACTATGGCCAATGTATTTTGGAACTTTAAGGGTAAGGAGGATAAAGATCTTACCCGAAATCCACCTTACTGCGCTGTTGGGCTGACAATCTAACAGCGCTGACGGACACTTTGAATTGTTGCAGCAGTTGAAATAGAGAATGACGTGCCCCCGGTCGGAAAGGGATGGAGCAACAGTTAAAGTTGTCAGAACACAGGAGATATGTGCAATTGTGCACCCAGGTGGTACTTTGCATAGTCACTTTAGTCAAGCGACGTTTAACACCGGTAAAAATTTCAGATGCCACCTTGCTGAAACGCATTTGGGTGTTAACGTTTCCTTCATGTACATACAAGTGCATAAAAGTGCAGAGAATATGGGATAATGCTGAGGAACAAATACATAAACCGCAAATGTTGTCTTTGCTGTTTTTGAATTTGCACTTGTTCGATAAAAATAATTTATTTCATTTATAAAAATTTAGGAAAACGGAAATAGAAAATTTAGAGGGTTAGATAGTCGAAGTCCGATAGTTGTTTTTTTAGTCCGATAGTCTGGTACTTTTTACTTAGTCCGATAGTTATTGGAATATCGGATATCTAATATTGCTAGTCCGGTAGTCGAAGTCCGATACACATATTTTTATATATTAGTCCTATTATCTGATATCTTTTTTCTTAGTCCGATACTAGCAGAATATCGGAATATTGGAACTTTTTTCGGAAGTGCCCACATCTGCTAAAATATTGTTTTTAAAATGGCATCTACTTTCATACAATTACAACTTGACAGTGTACATAAAGTATTCGAGAATCTTTCCAATATCCTAATATCAGACTCTGTTATTTCTGATACCTTGTCAGTATTGTCAAAAAATTTGCGAGCGGTATTGCCACCGTTGCTGTTACCACCGTCCTGGTTTGGTTGATCAACGGCAAGACCCATTTCTTGTTAAAACTTTGTTGTAGCTAGATTTTTTTGTAATTTTACATTATCTTTAGCATCTTTGCATCGTGCTTGCCACTGTGTTGATTATGCTTGCCGCTGTGTTGATCAACATGTTTTTTTTTACTATGTGACTATTAGTGATTTATATTTTTGCGAAAACATTCAACAAGAGATTACTTAACATTCCAGGGGGAAACATTAAAGCGGGACCTCCAAGTACTTTTTTGTAACGGTTTGTGAAATCCGCGCAATTTTAAATAATAATTCTACTTAATACTATTTCTCAACATTTTCTAGTAAAAATTTATACAAATTATTACTACCTTCATTGTTCCTTTGTTGTTCCATTCATTACTACCTTCATTGTTATATGGAAGAGCTTACTCAAAGAAACACACATGAAACACACATGAAACACACATGAAACACACATGAAAGTTACAAATTCTAAATAGGTAATGATAACACAACAACTTTCTGTTTACATCATTTCCACAGGCATCAATTTGGGAGCTGTGATTTCGCCGTAGAAAAGCTGTTTTTTGAGTGACAGCACAAAGGACTGTTGATTGCTGTTTTATAACTATTGCTTGCCGGGGGTAACTCCATCGCTTTTATTGATATTTTAAAATGATTTTGGTATATCTTGGTGGGTATTCGAAAATTTAATTTTTTCCATCTAAATTATCATATTTTCCGTGTGTGCAGCGTCACCATGTTTAAATAGAAAGGCACTTCTGGCAACTTCGTATGCAGTCATTTAAATAGATGAAGAAAAACATTTAAAATGAACTGTTGTTAAGAATACCTTTCAGTCTCTGACTTTACCCTAAATTTTGGCTGCTCCGCTGATTGCATGCATACAAAATCTTATTAAATGGACAAAATCTCGTTAATGTCGAACAGGCTTACCAAAAAAATTTGCTTTTGTTAAAAGTAAATGCATCTTCAATGACAATTCATTCATTTTTTAATTGCATACTATTAATTAGAACTGCAGTGATGTAAGAGATGAAATTTGTTAGCCATTTCAACACTCAAAGTTCCAAGAAAGCTAAAGCAGCTAAACTATTCCATTGTCCATTTTGTTTCTGACAACCCATATGCTTCAAACTATAGAGCATATAATCTGCAAAATGCCTGCGATTAATACATAACAATTTATATAAAATTAATGCATAACAATTTATATAGTAAAGCAAATAATTTGATCGTTAGTATGATTTATGACAGGTTATAAGCAACCAGGGCTAGGGTAGGTTGGGATATAATGAGCACCTTAAATGAAAAGGGGAATTCTTTCCAAAATAATTATGCTGAACCCAAAGTTTTTGACCATAAACAATCTTTATAGGTCACCACTCACAATCCACTTTCAATTTTGAGTACAAGAAATATTTTCTTAAAAAAACAGAGGTTTTTACAAAACACCAAAAGTGCTCATATTTCCTGGACCACTGGGTAAAATGAGCGCTTCAAATTAGTAGGTGAAAAATGTTAAATTAACCAAAAAAAAACAATCCGAAATGATGCATTTAATAGAGATTTGGAGAAAAATGATAAAGTAATCAGTTTAGCATCTAATAACATAGCATTACCTATTTTTAGACAAATTTTAAAAGTTTGCAGTTGCTATACAACAAAAAAAAGATTTCTGATTGTTTAGTCACAAAATATTATGTCAATCATAATATAATAACATACAATGCTTGTTAACATAAAATAAACATAATGCAATAACATAAGATTGTTTTATAATATTTATCAAAATAAGTCTCTTTATAAACACGTAATTGCTAAGTCAGGTTTTATTTGCAGCTGCAACAAAAACACTTTTCAGTTTACGCTTTCTAGTACATATTTTGCAGAACCAACTCCTAGATGGCGATTCCATGTCTGTTCAACTGAATTGTATCTCGATCTTAGTGATTTAAAAAATGAGATATCTAGAGGCTGTACTTTATGGGTAAAATGACTTAAAAGGCTTAATACGATCACATTATTTTGATGGCTGCCATGCCATCTAATATTAGTAAAGTTGATGTAATGCAATTTGATGGTTGTGTAAATTTTATGAAGTGTTCAAACCAGATATCAGTTCTTCATTCATACCAACAACGGACCACTGTCAGCACTTATGCCGTGCTGCGTTGCCGCGTAGGCTTGCAGATCGTATTTACATCGGTCCGTTATCGGAAAGCTGCAGGCGGTTCGGCAGCGGACCGATGGCGGCAAATCGACAACTTTTGAACAACGGTCTGTCAGCGGCAAACCGATGATAAAGCGATAGCGGAATAGCATAATAAGTTTTGGCTAAGATTTGAATGCATTGATATACATATTATTTTTGTATTTTTGTTTGAATAGAACGCATTTATCGTTAGCAAAATTGAATATATCTTTCAGCGCAATATTTACTCATAAAAGAATGGCAAATCCTGCCGATGCCTGGAAGGCACATCAAATACCTTTTGACATTGTGCATTGGTATATAGCCATTAAATACGAATTTATTATACTAAAATTCTCCTTGCACCAAAAAACACTACCCCAACTGTAATCATTAGGTCATACGTGGCAACGCTTAAGCTCGGTGAACAAATAGAATAATCAGAAGTTACAATAAAAATCATTTTAAGATTGCAATTTACAATTACAATATGAATATTAAAGTCACAATAATATTTTTTTATTTAAAGCAGAATATATAAAATATTTGTATATAGGTTATTGCTTAACTTGCGTTTAGCAAACATTTAAAATATAAAATAAATAGTTAATTTTAAACATATCTTTAAGTTTAGTTTATTCTCATTTCAATCGAAAACTAAATATACTCGGAAAGCCATAATGTGTTGAAAATCGATTTACGTTGCAGTCTGCAAACTTCTAACTTTTACCTGAAAACAGACAATGATATTTAATGAAAATATTGAAACAGTTAAGTTTAGAGCTATTACAACAAAGATAATAAACTTACCTTCTCAGCCCTTAAAAACGTTTTTGTTTAAAATAGTCTGATCATCAGTTATTGACAAATAACTCCAGATACTAAGTTTATCTACATTGAATAAATATAAATTTAATTTTATTATTTAAGCATAATTTAAAACATAAAAACACAATCAAAGCGAAATATCAAAGAAGATTTGTCTTTATTCAATTACGCTTTAAAGCAAAAAAATTGGAAATTTGATGAATTTTGGTACAAATATGAAAAAGATATTCCAATGTTAGCCTCTAAAGCAAGAGTGGTTTGTACTTCGCCTGCTAGTTCCGTAGGGCCAGAATCTCCTCATTCAGTGTTGCTAACTTTATTCATCGAAAAGAAAGATGTAACATGAGCTCAAGAAACTTACGTTACTCAATGCTCCTTAAAGAGAAGATATGATTAAACTTACTTCAAAATTTGATATTTAATGTAACTCAGAATGGAAGTAATTCGCTTATATAGTTTGTATTTTATATTTTTCATAATTTTCATATTTCACTTATGTAATTTGTATTTTATATTTTTATATTATGATGATCTGGAAGAAATTTTATACATTTTATTATGAAATATGTCTTTTAAAAATGCCAATGCGGGGTTCGGCGATTTGACAAACCAGAAAAATTGTGCGATTACTTTAACACATTATAGCATTTGTTTTAACTATCAGTTATTATTATTTTCTTTTAATATATTATTTATGTAGTTCCTAAACATTTTAGCATTTGCAAACAGGGCCGTGGCTAGGCTCTCCCACTCCCCAGCGATTTATGGGGTTGTTTTTTTATTATAAGGAGCATTTTTTTTTAAGTTGTACCTAATAATAAGGGATATTTTTTGAAGATTTATTTGGCTATAATTCTACGGGTTTATAAAATACGTTTCAAATGGGACTTAGCGATATGGTTAATTGCTGCCTTTTTCTTGCTTCAGCGATTGATTTCGTTTGTATAATTGTACATTTTATTATATTCTTAAACAAAAGCAATCAAATCTTATTTGGCTTTTAATTTGCTTTAAAAGTGTCAAAATTTTAGTTGTAATTTGTTTTAAAACACTGACTAGTTTTTTGTTTTTGATTCAGACTTTTCATACAGTTAGACTAAATTGGTCTGCATTTTACAATCATTTTCTAAATTTCGAATTAATAATATTCAGCGTGGTTCTTGTTAATAGCGTTAAAGTGGTTGTTGTTATTCAGTGTGGTAGATAACAACAACCACGATGACCAAAATGAAAATTATTTGGGTGCATAAGCCTTTACTAGAAAGTCTATCGGCCTCCGATGTCCCTGACGGAAATCGTTTTTAATCAAATAAATTATACTTGATTTATAATTTTTGCAAAACTTTTTGAAAGGTCCATGTCCCACACTAAAAATATTTGATAATACGTTAAACGAATTATAAAATATGTTTAGGGACGTTAGAGTCGATTAACGGCTTTAATTGAATTTTTTCAATAACTAAAGTTTTCATAAAGACGGAATATTTTATTTCCTAAATAGAATATATTTTTTGCGACAGAATTGCTTACTGTCATTATGAGGTTTTCTCTCTCCGCATAAAAATATACTTTTTGAAAAAATGTATTTTGCACTAATTAATCTTTAAATTGCTTAATAATGTAAAAACAAACGTTTAACTTTCTTCCATTTTTTCTGGCGACAGGAAGCGAAAATTTGCGCCCACCCCCTTCCCTTTGGCGGCCGACGCAAGTTAAGAAGTGGAAACCACTGAAGGCAACCTTTTCATCTTTTTGCATACAATATAACTTCTGATGGCAAACGCCAGCGGTTTTCACCTTTTGGTTGGCGCCAGCCTCCTAAAAAAATTTCCAGCAGTGGCCGCCAATCGGAAGGCGAAAGCTACTGTAAGCAGAGGCAAAAACATTCTGCCCGCAAAAATATTTTGGGAGGCGGACGGCAATTCTTTGCACCTCCAAAAAGAGTTCGTGTTTCGGCATAATCTTACTTTGCCGCCGGAAGGGATTATTAACGCTGATGCGTTATATCACCATAAAAAATAATGTTTAATCAAAAAGCGCAATATAAAGGAAGTTTTCGAAAAAGTGCGCTCTTTCGGAAAAGTGACGTAGTCAAGGATTGGCATGGATAGGAAGCAACCCACCATGTTTATTAAACTTGCCCCCAATTTACAAAACCCCTCCACAAAAATGGTCCGCATACACGCAGAATAATTCCTAACATTATAACCCAGAAGTACCCAGAAGCAGGCAATTCTCCTTAATACGCTGTTTTTCTTACCAATCAGTATGTTAAAACAACATAAAATGACTTTGTTACTTGATAAAAGTAAATAAAATAACTTACTTTTTACTTACTTACTAAGTAAAGTATAGTATTTCAATGATAAAAATTTACATTTACTTGTAATGGTAACTAGTTTTTTTTTTAAATAGTTTTTGTGTAAGTTGCTTATATTAATTTTTGTTACTTTTACGCATAAAAGTAATTTCATATTACGATGCTGTATTCTCTTACTTTTTAAAGTAAATATGACTTTTTTAAAATCTTATATTTACGTAAGATCACTTTCAAAAATAATTTACTTTTACATGTAAAAAGTAAATTACATTTCGATACAAACTGTTTGCATAAGTATAAATCTAAATTACTTTTTAAAGTAAATTACTTTCACACGGCTTACTTTTAAAAGTAATTTACAAAAAGTAAATAACTCTTTTATGTAAACTACATTTTTAATAAGTTTTTAATAAGTTACGCATTTTTAAAATTAACTTTATGTAAGTCATTTTACACGTAATATAATGTTATTTTTTAAAAAATGAATTACTTTAAAATGTAAATATATTTCATAATTTAATCTAAGTTATGTAAAGTAATTTTTTTTTTAAAGTAATTTTTTTTTTACATCAAAATAAGTAAAAGTGCCATCCCTAAGATCATTTCTTGTGTATCGAGGATATTTTAGCAAATCAAATTATTTATATGCGTTTTAGAAGATACACTCTAGTAAATGCATTCCTCTATAAACTTAATTAACTTCTTTATATAACTACTATATAAAAATCATTATATAACCAAAATTCTGGAAATTTATTAAATGCAAAATAGAAAACTTCGCGTAGGCTCATATTACTCAGATGATTATAACACCCTAATCTACCCTATTAGTGATCCGACGGCTGTTAACTTTGAGAAAATAGTGTTCCTCAATCTCTACTTGCTGGACGAGAGCTGGATGGCCCTGATGGGAGGGTGGATAATTGATTTTATAGCTTATATTTTTTTTGTCAAAAAAATTCACAAAAAAATACATAAGCTATAAAATCAATTATCCACCCTCCATTTGTTAAACTTTGTATGTTAGGTTCTGTACTCGTTGTAAATCTAAAGTCATTCTTTTAATTTTGAAAAACTTATTAAAAGTGCATTTTTTTCCAGATTGGTTAAATTAATCAAAAAAAAGCTTTCAAGTTTTTTGTAAGATTTCTGACTATTGAAATATCGATTATCGGACGGGCAAATTAGGAAAACTATCGGACTACCGAAAGCGGATAAGGAAATCAAACTGTCGGACTTTCGGATATCGGACCAAAAAAAATAGCGGTTGCCCAGCTCTTTTAAATATACATTAAAATATTTGATTTCAGCCCAATCTGGCCGCACCGCTTTTTGTATACATACAAATTCTTATAAATCAGACAAGATCTCGTTACAGGCAAACGGGCTGATCTAAACAGATTTTTATTGTTGAAAGTAAATGCATTTTCTTTAAAAATTCATCCATTTTTTATCTGCATACTATTATTTTGAACTGCAATTATATAAAATGACAAAATCGTCAGCCATTTCAACACTCGAAGTTCTAAGAAAGCTAAAGTGGCTTACGAGCTAGAAATAAAGTAAAATAAAATAAAGAAATAAAGTAACCGTCAACAAAATTTATTTAAAAAAACGGAGCAAATATTTTATAAATGCCCAGCCAACACGTTTAATTATATTCGGCACATTTAAAGAAAAAGATGTGTTGGAAATAAGGCTATTACATAATTATTATTATTATATAATATCTCTATTTGTTTACTTTAATTTTACAACTTTTTCCATTTCTTTTTTTTTTTTTTTAATTTTTAAAAATGTAAAAAGTACTTTAGAGAAAAATTAAAATAATTTACCAAAAAAACGTCGTTACGTAAGTTTCAGTGACTTACCAAACGTGGGCCATACTTTTGTATTTTCTTTTGATTCGGAGCTTATATTTATCTCTTTTTTGTTTTTAGTTTTTGTTTGTATTTTTTACTTTTCTTCGTTTTATTTTCAACACTTTGTATTTTTGAAAAACATAACGTAAAACTAACATATTGTTTTCACGCTAAGACTCTGTAAATTACATAAAAATTGATTTTTATAAAACAGAATAGCATTACTAATGAGCGAAACAAGCTGTTGTTAAGAAACCGAATATATTTACATTATATTCAAAAACAAAAACAAAAGTTACATGCAAGTCAATCGGTCCATTGGATTTCGTGTGTATCTGCAACATTTTCGTTTATCAAAAGTGGCTCATTTTCTATAATATTTTGGCGAGCTGAAATAATAAAAAGTATTAAGGCATTGTTTGTTGAGTAAATGAACAAATATCAAAATGTCAGAGCTTCGTTGAAAAAGACGAAAACCTCAAGAACTTACCTGCTCTTATTTGGGGTCTCATGAAACGAAAAAACCATCTCACCGGCACAATTAAACACGGTAAAAAAACTAATGAGAAAGTTACACAATCAAGTGCTTTGACTAATTTGTAATACAGTTTGTCGTTGAGAATCGGGAATGTTCCGTCGCGAAGAATGGCAAACAACGCTAGCAAAAACAATAGAAAGGAGTCGAAATAGTTCGTAGCTTGATCTTTGAATGGGAAACATGTCGCAAATGTAACAAACAAAACGGTAGAGGTCAGAGTGACAAATTCGTCTCGCGCAAATTTACTAAGAATTATAATTAATAGCTGCGAAAAAAAATAAAACGATACAAAAACGCGAAAGTCATCAGCGAACTTTCCGCGAAAAGACTCTAGCATTCCGTGTTGACGTGCAATTATTTTAAAGAACCTCCATTGTTTCCAAAAGTTAGTCATTAATACCAGCGGAAACCCTATAACGATAAGCAAAATGCACAGCACTGCTATCAACATGTAAAAACCATGAATTCTATCTCCGTAGTGGTGTACAGCATAAACATACGGGCGGTCAGGTTCTCCGGGAAATTTAACAGGTTGAAGTATAGCGAGTGAGATTCTGGTAATGTCAGCATACGTAAAAATCAGTATCGCTGTAAACACCTTCAGTAGGTGAGTATTTTCTGCTTCTGCGTTCCTTTCTAAAACTCTCTGGACTCTTTTGCTGTATTCAATTAGCTTTTGGTGTAAGCAACTGATGTTTGAAATTATGATCAAGGAAACAAACAAACACACAGGGAAAAAATAGTTAAAAAACGTCTTATCTAAGTTATTCCAATCGTTAAAAAGACAAATGTCATTCGTCATTCTGTTTTGCTGCAATCCGTTAAAGCTAATAATACCAGTAATTGCGCACAACAAGGGCGACTGGTTAAACACGTTCTTGCTTAAATGGTACGGTAGAACTTGGTAAAAGTAAATGAAAGAGTTAATCCAGTTCTCGTAAATGCACACGTTCAAGAAGACCATACAAAAACAAGTGAACAGGAATATGCCGGCGAAGAAAAGTAGCAGCCACAACAACCAGTTGTAATCGCCACATCTCGGAAGACAACGTTCGCTGCCGAGTGCTACTGTCGTGTTTGAGGAACACACAGAACACAAATAACCGTGTCTTCCACTGTTACATTGTTGATTAGAGTCAGACGTGTTTAAGTTACAAGACAAACGATCACACGGTTTGCAATAACCTTGTGGGCATGGGTAGGTTGTTTCAGCGTCCTGTGCAACACCTCTTTCAGAAATATTCGCGTACATCCCATCTAAGATTGAAACGCTTCCGTCAGCATTGCAAAACAGTCCTTTTTTACGGTTTTTCGCGTTACTACAAACGCATTCTTTTTTACCTTTTGAATAGGAGTAGGCAAATGGGCAATACTTGCGATCGCCACGCAGTTTAGCAACGACGTTTTCAAAGTAAACAGCTACAGTGAACGCAGTTCTAGGTTCTCCCGTTAGCACGAACTCTATGGAGTTGTTTGCTACGAACGTAGAGTAACAGACTGCGGAGTCATCCACAACAACGTCCACAACAGTCGAAACGGGGTTGTTTAACTCGTCTCTCAAAAATAGCGAAGGTTTGAAAAGCTCACCAGGGTATTTGTCCTTCCAGTCCGATGAGTTTAGCTGCAGCGTGATTGGGTTTGTAACGATCAAACGTGTGCCAAACTTCTTCTGAAGCACGATTAAGCTTTGTCCACTTTTCATACAGTTTCTCAATGAAGTTACAAATATATCATTCTCGCCGTCCTGTAGCGAAGTATTGTTTCTAAATGTCACACTGCCTGTTTTTTCAATGTTCATAAAACAGCTGTATCCTAAAAGATCCTCTGTCAAGTTAGTTCCGAAAGGCCCAGTTGACTCTACGTAGATTCCACCGCCCTTGAATGCTGTGCAGTTAAGAACGGTCATGGTGGCGTTTTTTTGCACATGTATTCTAGAATGCTCGAACAACGCGAGTGCTGCCCCTTTAACACCGTTGTTGTTCCAAAGATGGAGCTCACCATTAATTATAACGTCTGACATGTCCAAAACTATCGCCGTATTTGAGATCAGCGTAATGTAGTTGTAGTTACGGAAAAAAACTTTGCAATAAAGTGCAAACAAAGCGGCATACCCAACAAAGCTGGGTAAGTTCTGTGGGGAGAGAGGTTTTTCTGATACATTCACTGAACTAAACACCAGGTTAGAGCTCTCGGCGTATATAGATTGTCCTACCGTTCCATTGTTGCAATAAAAAACGCAGTCGGAATAAGATACATTCATCATGATTGTTTCGCTATAGTGACTTAAAGCACCGCCAAGCGGTGCGTGATTGTGTGAAAAGTTGCAGTTTGTGAAACCTACTTCATTGTTTATATTTGAATCAGGTATTGAATTGTAAATTCTAAACGCCCCTCCTTGCAATACTGCTCGATTTTTGGTAAAAGTTGTGTTTTTTACCAGAACTATATTGTTGTTCGAGAAATCTATAAAAAGTAATAAAAACCCAGCTCCAAATATGCCTGTATTGTTCAGGAACTGGCAACTGATGATTTTCAACGTATTATTTTTACTGGCTCCACGAAATGCCACACTTAATCCTGATCCGAGTATAAAAGAGTCCGCATTAGATTGTAAGTAGTTGGAGTAACCTGAGTTAAATCTAAATATGCAATCCTTAAAACTTATAATGGCAATGAATGAAGAATTTTTTTGGATAATAAGGGCTCCACCTCCAAATTGAATACTTGCTGGTATTGAGTTGTTCTCGTAAATCACGTGACTAAAACTTGCTTCTCCCGAACTCTCAAACAATACAGTTGAGTATCCAATGTTCCCAGTAAACCCCACTTTAAAGAAGGAAACATTTGTAACTCTTTTAAAGTAAAGAGCTGCAGATAAACGCACGTCGTCTTCGGTTTTGATCAAACCGCATTTTTGAATTGTAATTCGCGTGAATGAAATATTTTTGCAATCATCAACAAAAATACCAGTGTTATTCTTAATGCACGTCAAAGAAATATTGTCCATAGATCCAGTTATCAAAAGCCCATTAATATTCTTAAGAGTTTGGTTTTCTGATAGAACCTGGTTGTCTTTTAATATTATGCTTGTGTTGTCAACTAAATGTTGAAAAGCCTCTTGTATGCTCGGACAATGCCAATCAAACGTTTTTGTACATGTTCTGCTCTTAAAGTTAGAGTCTACTACAATCGTACGAGAAAAACCATCGTTTATATCAAGACATGCGATTGAAGTAAGCGATTGTAATACAGTTATCAAAAGTAGTTTCATCGGACTTAAAGCTATAAATATAGAATAAACATATTTATACTAAATTTCCATTTGTTTCTCTTTCTATATATATATATATAACAACTAAAATGAAATTGCACTTTAAATTCAATTCTCCTTTTGTAGAAAGCTGATTCAATCGCTGAAATTTGATTGGCTGATTCAATCGCTGTTTCAAATTTCAAAAATATTTGGAAGCTGTTCGAAAACAAACTAACGCATCATTTTGCAATCATGTGATATTTTTGTTTACTTTAAAGTTTTTTAAACCAGTTTAGTCTTTCATGAGGTGGCTGAATTAGTCGAAGGCTGTGAAAAGCAAAAAATTGCCAAGAACTAATGCTTTTCTTATGATTTTTTTATGTAACATTTTAGATAATATTCTATTTATTATAATAAAATATATCTATATCTTATATTAAAACAGTTTATTTATCACTCATAATATTTTTCTACATTATAATATGCATGGTTTTCCTTACAAGTATATTAATCTTAATATCTTCATGTAAAATTAATCTTTTATTTCTTAACTATCAAATGCAGAGTACCGGAAGACAAATGCATGGTAAACAGCTATAGCATATGAAAACAACCAACTAGTTTAATAGAATAAAACTAGTGATCTTTTGAGAAGAAAAACTTTGATTTTATTTATATTTTGAGACTGATATTCTATTTTATTCTTTGAGATACATTTTTTATATAAGCTCTCTGTTAACTATCAACTATTGTTATGACTTTAGTTTTTGTAAATTGATACTGCTAATTTACAAGTCCTGCATAAACTTTGCTTTGAAATTCTGACTTATACGTTTTAGTACCTTAATGCTGGAACCATCAAATGTCCAATAGCAACACGAATTTTTACATAACAAAAGCAAATGTCCAATTGCAACACTAGTTTTTACAAAAAACTAAAACATAAACTTAAACTTCAACTCAAACTTAGTAGGATTTTTTATTTCAATATGGTAGTATAATATATGATATAAATATATAATGCAATCGTATATGATACAAATATATGATATAATGATTTATGATATAAATATATGATACCATAATATTATATATAAATATATTATGATAATATGGTAGTAATTCTTAATGAATGTTTTTCACATGTAGTAGAGTTTACTTATGTAAAGTAAGATTTCAGTTTGAAGCATTATATTTAATTAATGCATTTAATTATATATAATTGTAAATTATATACAATATATAAATTTATTACCTAAAAAAACATAGTTTCACAGAGTAAAAGTAACTAAAGTAAAAGTAACTAAAGTAAAAGTAACATTATTTTTGTGATTTTGCTGGAACAAAGGTCTTAGTCGTGTGTAACTCACAGCGCAAAACTTATAGTTCCTCCAGCGTTTGTTCATTTCTGATACCTAGCAACAAAAACCAAGAATACAAAGTTCATAAACTATTGTAGACACAGCTGTGCTGCTAACCGTATAGTTTTGTTATTAACTTTCTAGGGCACAACATTGGTTAATTAAGAATTAAAAGGTGCATAAATAAATTTCCAATATTGTCACATTTCAGCTATTATAGTTTCTTTTTTTCTATTCTTTAGTTTCTTCTATTTGTTCTTTATTTAAACTTCAACAAATAAAGCGGGGAAACATTTTACTAATTACTATGGTGTTGCTGTAACATACCTTTCTGCAAAGGTTGTTACACCGTCACCATATTAAAGTAAGTAAGCACTTCTGGCAACTTCGTATACAGTAGCTAAAATAGATGGAGATAAACACATAAAATAAAGTATCATTAAATACCAGAGGTGAGCAATTCCGATAAAAGTTCCGATATTCTGCTAGTATCGGACTAAGAAAAAAGATATCAGATAATAGGACTAATATATAAAAACATATGTATCGGACTTCGACTACCGGACTAGCAATATTAGATATCCGATATTCCAATAAATATTGGACTAAGTAAAAAGTACCAGACTATCGGACTAAAAAAACAACTATTGGACTTATCGACTATCTGACCGTCTAAATTTTCTATTTCCGTTTTCCCAATTTTTATATATGACATAATGTATTTTTATCGAACAAGTGCAAATTCAAAAACTGCAAAGACAATATTTGCGGTTTATGTATTTGTTCCTCAGCATTATACCATATTCTCTGCACTTTTTATGTACTTGTAGGAAACCTTAACACCAAAATACGTTTTGGCATCTGAAATTTTTACCGGCGTTAAATGTCGCTTGACTAAAGTGACTATGCAAATTACCACCTAGGTGCACAATTACGGATATCTCCTGTGTTCTGACAACTACTCCTATTTTGTCTTTAACTGTTGCTCCACCCAATTCCGATCGGGGGCACTTCATTCGCTACTTCAACTGCTGCAACTAGTCAAAGTGTCCGTCAGCACTGTTAGATTGTCAGCCCAACAGTGCAGTAAGATGGATTTCGGGTAAGATCTTTATCCTCCTTACCCTTAAAGTTCCAAAATACATTAGCCTTAGTTGCCTATGTTACCAGTTGCGCTACAAAGAAGCTGTATAATATAGATTTACTACGGTAAACTGGACAGACGAAATACTTCACCACACCAAAAGCCTAGCAACCAAAACTGGTGTTACTGATCCCCAGTTTCAGTTTTGCAACTAAGCAATATTTTTAAAGCATTAATAACTTATTAATTACTTAAAAAACAATAATTGATGGGTTTTATACTTTTTAAAAAAATGGAATAAGTCTTAGAATATATGCGAAACAAATGGGACAATCAACAAATACAAAAAAATGGAAATGCCCTAGAAAAAACGTACCAAATGGTCAGTATAGCGAGGTTTAGCGAAATATAGCGAGGTATAGCCTACTGCTTTGACTCGCTGTACTGTTAGTACATGTCTGTGCTGTTAATATAGCGAGGTATAGCAGTATTCTGTAAATCAATAAATGTAATTGAAATAACTGTTGTCTGTTCAAATAATTAGAATATTAAATAGGTTTTAAATTTTTTTTATGACCTATTTAATATTCTAATTTTTTATATATTTAATATTTAATATTCTAATTATTTGGAGAGAAAAACTTTGATATCGGAATGTTTCATTAATTGATTCATTTTATTGTTTCATTAGATTTCTGTAAACAACTGCAGCTAGATATTATATCAAGTTAAAATGGACAAGTATTTGACATTTATGTCAAGTCGACTATCTAGTACTATGAGCCACAGAGATGTTTCATTAATTGATTCATTTTATTGTTTCATTAAATTTCTGTAAACAACTGCAGCTAGATATGTCAACTCGGCCTGATAATAAAATCAGCCAGAGGAGTGATGAAGAGGAGATGGTACAGCTCCAGTCAGAGAGATAGCCAGTTTACCACAGGCAACATAGCCAACCTGTCCATCATGCCATCACCCCGAATCTGTGAGTACATTAGATCTTACTTTGCCCCAAGCCAAAAAAAGATGGTTCGGAAGTGCTTAGGAAAGTTGCGCAGTAAGGGTTGTGACAAGGAGATCAAGTACTCCGCGACTTCACTATCCTCACCAACAGCTTAGAGAAAGTCAATCGTGTGACCATCACTACAGACAGCTGATCCGCACACAACAGAAGCTTTCTTGGCATGACTATCCACTGGTGTAGTTGTAAAACTCCCAAGCGAGAAAACGTTACATGGGCATAAAAGAGGTTCTTGTCCAGCAGAGAAGCGATTATCTAGCCAAGGTCATGATAGATCTGCACAATGAGTTTGCTTTCTCCAGAAAGATCTAGTGCATAGCAATGGATAACGATGCGACTTACGTTGCTGTCTTCAAGATCAAGCTTTCTGGTGTTTTAGAGGATGAGCAGGTACGTTGGTAATCCTGACTGCTGTATTGGTCTTCTTGTTTAGTTTAAAATGATATGCTTCTTGAACAACGTTTTTTATAAATTTAAGTAACTCTGATACTCTTTAATCTGAACAAAAAAGAAATTAACTAAAATATGAATTTAGAGTCATATAAACGTCAGATAATAATAATATCTATTCATATAAAACAAAAATTAGCACATACAAAATACAGTGAAACTGAAAAGTTAAACTCATAAATATGAATCACAATGCAGTAAAAGTACAAAGTACAATTTTAAACACTTTAAGCATTTCTTTTTTTAGTCACTAGTTTCTTGTTCTGTCTGGAATTGTGCGCTTTTTCATACAAAAAATAGAGTTATCAGAACCCCAGTTTGAATTGGAGGTTTAGGTTTTTAATTGTTAAATTTGGAATAGTTAAGTAGTAGGGAAATGGCAGAATAGAGGATGATGGCACAGATGGGAGAAAAATATATTTTATTTTCTTTTAAAAATCTAAATCTGTAATGAGAAATCGATAAGTAGTTAAATCATTTTACTTTGGGTTACAGAGAATATGTTTAAATAACATGGAAAGGATTGTTTTCTACTAATAAATAATGAGTTTAAATAAATGTGCCATTTGCCCTGCGGCCGTAGAGAGGCTCTTTAGTATGGGATCTGACATTTTAAGGGCAAAAAGATCCGACGGCTGAAATACCCACTTGTTGGATGACAGCTGGATGGCCCTGATGGGAGGGTGGATAATGTATGTTTTTGTTAAAAAATAAATTCAATTTATGCCTAATTTTTCTTGGACTGTACTTGTTAAACTTTGTTTATAAGGTTCTGAACTCGTTGTAAATCTAAAGTCATTCTTTTAATTTTGAAAAACTTATCAAAAGTGTATTTTTTTCAAAATGGGTTAAAATAATCAAAAAAAGCTTTCAAGTATTTTTAAGATATCATGCTTTTGAAATATCGATTACCGGACGGGTAAATTAGGAAAGCTATCGGACTATCGAAAGTGAATTAGGAAATCAAACTGTCGGACTATCGGATATCGGACCAAAAAAAAAAAAAAAATATCGGTTACCCAGTTCTGTATTTTAGAGACCACAAAGTTGTTGACTGTATTCATTGCAGGTACAGAAGGAGTGCTACTGTACATAAAATACTCATACACTGGTTTGACATTATCAAGCCTCTGCTATTACCAGCTGGAAAAATATCGGAAGATGTTTGAGAAGCTAGTCACAAAGCTTATAAAAAATATCCAACTTTTACATTCTAGAAAAGCCTCTAGAGTCATTAGGAACAAAGATACTTTGAATATGCTACTTACAATGTCTGATTTAACGTCAATTGACCATGTTGACGATATTAATGATGATATTCAAGACGAAAGTGAGGACAATTAACCTATTAAAATTGAAGTGATATTATTAGTGAAATAGTTTTCACTTAATTGTATCCTTACTGAATATATCGAATTTATATTTTTTTAATTGCTTTTTTTTTCTAATTCAATTGATAACTTATTTCTTTCAATGTAGGACGTCATATAGTAAGAAGTCATCAAACAAAGGTTTTTAGTTGTAAAATATTCTTGTCCATCTTTATCATTTTTTCCGCGTGTGCGCTGCAACATACTTTTGCAGAAAACTAGTTTTCCCGCTTTCTTATCTTTTAAATTTCATTAAAGACCAAATAGAAATTATAAAAGCTACTACGTAGTAATATTTGAAAAATATTTTAAAATATTAAGAGTCAATTGCGTTTAGTTTAATATTTTGATCACTTTTTAATTGTATAATAAATGTTTAATGTTTTATGGACCGCAAGAGACAAAGATAAAAGAAAACAAACTGTTATGGTTAAGTGACTGTATAACAAGATGGCTGAATCTTCGGACTCTTTTCAAAAGGAAAGAAAAATGACATCAGGGCCCAACTTTTCAGCGTCTGTTGTACGTAAATCACCTGCTGCTGCCAATATACCGCCTACAAATAGTTCAATGAAGGTATGCAATTTCAAATTAAATTGACAATAAAATAAATCTGCTTTCCGTTGGCCTTGATTTTTAATAATAGTGTTGATCCTGCATCAAAAAATTTAGACTAAATTTGGTTGTAGTTAGCTTCCTAGCTTCAATATTTACTATAAACATACATTTACCTGCTTTTTTAAAAGTAAATATATTTAATTTTAAAAATGATTTTAAAAGTCTTTTAAAGTCATTTATTATACAGTTTGCTAAATATAAATAAAGTAAAACCATATACTATTTTTTACAACAAAGAACAATACAAACCTTTACAAAAATATAAAAAAATGTCTTATGTAATCTGTCTAGATGATGTCATTTGAAAATAAACAGCGTCGACCCAATCGCATTCACAGGCGATCTGTGTCCGTATCATCTACTGATAGTTACAGTTCAGGTGTGCTGTTTTTAAAGACTTTTTTATTCAACTTTTTCTTGGTCAAATTGTTAAACATTCTGAAACCTAATATCTAATTTTAAGTTTAGCTTCATATGTTTTTTGCATGAACTTTTGAAATGTGTGAAATGGGGGTTAGGGTTAAGTTTTTTTGAATCATTTTATATTAAAGCTATTAGCATTTTGGTAAAGATTAGAGTTAACTAAAACCTAGTGTTAATTCTTAAGCTAAACCTAACCCTGACCAATTCAAAATAAACCGAACCCTGACCAATTCAAAATAAACAGAACCCTGACCAATTAAAATTAAACCAAACCCTGACCAATTTAAAATAAAACACTAACTCTAATCCCTGTTTTGCAACTTAAAATAGTTTATGTAATATATATCTTAATGTTAATATAATTTATATTAAATACCTTAAATATCTTAAGTATATTGAATGTTTTCAGCTAGTTATTCAGATGCCAGTTATTCATCAGATGATGAGGATGGTGGGATAAATCCTAGAGAAAAAGAACAGGTAAGATTATTAATGGCTTTTTAAACATACTTCCACAGGTACACATTAGGGATGCAATATAAGGTTTTTAAGCTATTTATCTTTCTCCAACCTATTAATAGCAACTCTACAGTAAGATAACATTGAGAACAATATAGAATACTTGTGAAAAATTTTAATATTTGTAAATAATTTATTTACAAATATTTGACAAATAAACATACATGAGATACAATTTATATTTGCTTTACTACAGCTTGTATTGAATTATATAATGTTGTCTAACTATATATAATTATAAATATATATGTAAGTGATTAAATCAAAAGGGAATGAAAACAATTTTTTTTTTTCAAAAAATAGTTGATAAATTCTAGAGGTAATCTAAGATGCAAATCAAATGATGATACTGTCTTGATGAAATTCAATTATTTTTTGGGTCTACTGTCCACTCCAATAACTTCAAATGAAATAAAATTGTAAAAAATGATGCAAACCAGTACTTGCCATTAAATCTGTGCATTAGATCAATAAAATAAAATTACCATGAGAATTTAAAATTAGTAAAGCATTTGTTTTTTTTTTAGTTATAAATTTCAAATTGTCAGTTTTCTAATGAGAGTTGCAAGTTTTAGTCTATTAAAAATGTTTTACGTTTGATTTAGATGAACTCAAGTGGACAAGCAGATTTCTGCATTCGTAATATAAAGTTATCTGATTTTGGTCGCAGAGAAATAGAAATAGCAGAACAAGGTGTAGAAGTTTTTACAATTTGATTTAATAATTTCATATAAATACTTGAATTGCTTCAAATGCTTGAATCATTCCCAAAAAAAATTGTTTTCAGCATACTTCTTTTTTTTTTCTTTCAACGAAAGTTGGTTGGATGTAAATGCAGTTAGTATTGTAGATAAATTTTTCTGGCAATGGGTGATATCTTTAGATATATTTTTGTATTATAGAAATGCCAGGTATTGTACTTTTGAGGAAAAGAAATCACAATGAAAAGCCACTTGAGGGAGCAAGGATTGTAGGCTGCACACATATTACTGCTCAGGCAGCAGTAAGTGTTAAGTTTCCATAGCAAATTTTTTGATGGAAAATGAAATTATTTACTTTCCTTCAAAATTTGTAAAAAATGAGGGTTTAAAAAAAATTGTTACAGTAATTAAAGTAAGAAAAAAGCTGTAAAAATTTGTTCTGCATGCATTTTAAGTAAGAGAAGAAAATAAAAAGTTGGAATAGGTAAGTGGAGGAAGGGGGGAGGTAGAGAGGGATGAAAAGATAAGAATTAATTATTTTATTCTCTGAAATAAATGATCTTTTTTTATTTTGAAGAATAAAAGAAAGCAGAAGAGAAAAAGTTGAGAAAGACAAAATATTTTTCAGTTCTTGAAAAATATTTTGTCTTTCTCAACTTTTTCTCTTTTTAATTTCTGTTTTGAAAGTGATAATTTACAAAAATAAAATGTTCTTGCTTTTGTGAATGTCTCAGGTACTAATTGAAACACTTTCCGCATTGGGTGCACAAGTGAGGTGGTGTGCCTGCAATATATATTCAACACAGGTAATTTCTATAAAAATTGTTAAAAACAAGCAAAAGTTGCTGTGCAAGGTTTTGTGATGAACTTTTGTTATTAAGGCCATAAGGTGCAAAATAAGTCTATTGTTTTTTAGTTATCATTTTTGATTGGTTTTAATGTTATTGGTTTTAGAATGAAGTGGCTGCTGCACTTGCTGAAGCAGGTTTAATTTTTTTTTTTCTTAGAAAAAAACTTAAGACATTTTTTAAGAAGAAAATTTATTTAGAGGCTAGTTGCTTATTGATAATAAGTAGATTTAGTGTTTACACCTTAAAGTTTGAAAAGTCCATCACACTTAGTTACAAATATTCCATTAAATTGTTTGTTTTTTTAGGGTTTTTTTAATCAGTTTGTAAATAGAAACCAGGACTTGAATTTTAACTTTTGTGTTCAAACTCTGGTAACAATATGTTTTGTAAAATTTTACAAGAGTAGAAAATATATTTTTTTAGTTGGATATTTTGATATCGTAAGCAGCTGTAACCTACCAGCTTATTATATACTTACTGTTTTTCTACTTTTAGTTATTAAACTGAAACTGCAATTTAAAACATCCCTTTTGTTTTATAGACAGCTTAAATATCAATAATAAGTTGTAAAAAGAACTTGCACTTATGTGTAATTTTGAAGTTTTGAAAGTGAAATTTTTTTTTCTTTTTAAGTGTTGTTCTTCATGAAGTTTTCTTCATTTTTTTTTTTTTTTTATTCTTCTCCTTTTTTTTTTTTTTTTTTTTTTTTTTTTTACTACATATTTTATTAAAATGAATGAAAAAAATTTTCCTATTTTTTCCAAAACATTTCCTCAGCACCAAAAACAATGTTCTTTTGTTATTTAAGGTTACCCAATATTTTTGATGAAGTTTTTTTTACAAAACATTTTCTTAGCACTAAAAACAATTTTCTTTTGTTCTTTAAGGTTACCCAGTATTTGTTCTTTAAGGTTACCCAATTTTTGCGTGGAAAGGTGAATCAGAGGAAGATTTTTGGTGGTGCATTGAAAAATGTATCACACACCCAGCGTGGACACCCAATCTGGTATGGCTTTTTATTTATTCATAAAAAAATTTTTCTTTTTTTGATTTAAGATTGTAAGTGACTAATGCTGATATGGTTACTATGGTTACTATGGTTAATTTTATATTTTGAATGTTCATATAATAAATATTTTTTTTTTTCAAAGCTTCTGTTTTCTTGACAAAAGTTTTCTAAAGATTTAATATGTACAATGAATTATGGCTATATGTAAACATTTCTATGAGTGGGTTATTTCATCCAAATCTAAGCATTTTAATTATTCTTTTTTTTAAGTGATGTCATGACAGTTGCATTTTAACTCATCAGTATGCTATTATACTTTTCATTGATAATTTGTTATAATTATTATAGTTTATTGGAGTAGAATGCTTAATGGCATTTTAGTTAAAAGAATGAAAATGGCCAATTTGAAGTTTTATGTTGAAAGAATGGAGAAGTTGATTTTTTAAAATTAAAATCAAACTTCTTAACCTAGTTCAACAAAGTTTTATAAAATGCTGAGTTTTCCTCTCCCTTTGTAAATATAAACATGTCATAAATAATACTTATAAATATAAATTTTTTGATGTGGTAAAGATAAATGTCAAGATGGTAGCCACATGTTCGTAGGCTGAAACAGATAAAGCAAGTGAAAAAAGCTATTCTTGGAATAGGAGGCTTTAAGTTTTTCTTTCTTTATTTTTTCTTTCTTTATTTTTTCTTTCTTTATCTTTTCTTTTTTTATTTTTTCTTTCTTTATCTTTTCTTTCTTTCTTTTTTCTTTCTTTCTTTTTTCTTTCTTTCTTTTTTCTTTCTTTCTTTTTTCTTTCTTTCTTTTTTCTTTCTTTCTTTTTTCTTTCTTTATTTTTTCTTTCTTTATTTTTTCTTTCTTTATCTTTTCTTTCTTTAATTTTTTCTTTCTTTCTTTTTTCTTTCTTTATTTTTTCTTTCTTTCTTTCTTTCTTACTTTATTACTTTCTTTCTTTCTTTCTCACTCTCTTTCTTTCTTTCATTCTTTCTTTAAATAATTATGGGAATAGTGAAAGACTTGTGAACAAGTTAACTTCTGAGGTTTAGTGAAATTTAATCATCAAAAGAATATTATTAGGAAGTAGATGCATTTTGTAAATTTTTTTTGGCTTTTAATTTTGTGTGCTTGTGTTGAGAAACAAATAGTGATTTTTTTTTTATTATATGTGTGTAAGATTTTAGATGATGGAGGTGATGCCACTCACTTGATGTTGAAAAAATATCCTTCAATCTTTAATCAATTAAAAGGCATTGTTGAAGAAAGTGTAACTGGTGTCCACAGGTGTTTAGGAATTTTTGTTATTGATGTTTTGACGCTTTTGTCTTTGTGTATGCATACATGGTTGTATACATATTTATATATATAAATTCATCATTATAAAATTTCATAGTTTTATGTTTTTTTGATAGATTATACCAACTGTCTAAGGCGCAAACATTGTCAATCCCTGCTATGAATGTCAATGATTCAGTAACCAAGGTTAATAATGTTTTATTTATATGCAGTTTACCTTTTTCTTTTTTCTTCCTTCTTTAAATTTTTTTTTTTTTGTTTTCTTTCAAATTACAGACCAAGTTTGATAACTTGTATTGCTGTCGTGAATCTATTCTTGACAGGTAGTTTAAACCTTTTTTTTTTTTTTTTTCTTTTTTGTCTTTTCTCTTCCTGTGTTATATTATCTTTGTTGTGAGTGTTTATATTGCATGTATTATTTTGTTGTGGTTTTTCAGCTTAAAGCGCACTACAGATGTCATGTTTGGCGGAAAACAAGTTTTGATTTGTGGGTATGGTGAAGTAGGAAAAGGTTGCTGCCAAGCTCTTAAAGGTCTGGGTGCTGTTGTTTACGTTACAGAAGTTGATCCCATCTGTGCACTTCAAGCATGGTTATAAGATTTCATAATTTTACTTATTTGACTATAAATTTTACTCAGAATATGATAATTGTTATCTAAGCAATTTTGTTCAGAACAAATAATTAATGAAGATTTGGAAATTTTTAGTATGGATGGTTTTCGTGTAGTTCGCATTGAAGAATCCATTAAAGTGATTGATATTCTAATAACATGCACCGGTTAGTTTCCGTTTTAAAACTATGCAGAACTTTGATTTTTATTCCCAAAGCCATAATCTTAATTCATTATCTAGTTCTTCTTTTCAAAGAGTTTTCAAAGTCTGCAACTGAACATTTGTTTTCAGTAAAAAAACCTAATTAGTCTTGATATTTTATGATAAATCAATATTTTTATTGGAAAATAAAAAAAGATATACTTATATTACAGATTTATTGCAGATTTTAAAACATTGTTTTTCATTTTAAAAGTTGCATTTTTTTGTTACCTATCATTTTTTGGCTTTAATTTGTCAAACTATTCAGCATGAAGCACATGATTTTTTTAAAATATAAACAGTTATCTTTTTAGGAGTTTCTTGTTATCTTATTTGTTCCATATTTATTGCTTCCTTAGTAAGCATTTTTTCATTTTGATTACTAAGGAAACAATATAGTTAACTAAGGTTACTAATTGCTGAGACTTTGTTTCAGGAAACAAGCATGTTGTTCGGAGAGAACACTTAGACAGGCTTAAAAATGGTTGCATTGTTTGCAACATGGGACATTCAAACACTGAAATAGATGTTGTAAGTTTGTCCGACACTTATTTGCCTCCTACTATGTCTGCTGTTGTTTACCACTAATATAATTTTTAATGTTTACCACTAATATAAATTTTCAAGATGGTGGATTATTTCAGAGGCAAGCTTTAATGGGTTTATGTATTTAAATATTGTGAATCTATAAATGTTTTCTTGTAATCTATTTCACTTTTCTTGTATTATGCAGGGAAGTTTGAGAACTCCTGATTTAACATGGGAAAAAGTTCGCACACAAGTTGATCATATTATTTGGCCTGATGGAAAACGAATCACTCTGCTGGCAGAGGTAAGTGAGTCTAATTAAATCATTGGATTGACAACAAAAACTTCTGAATAATGAGTAAGACATTTTCTTTTTTTTTGTAGGGTCGTTTAGTAAACCTTAGTTGCTCTAGTGTTCCTTCATTTGTTCTTTCAATTACGGCCACTACGCAAGCAGTAGCACTTATAGAGCTTTTCAGAGCTCCTTCTGGACGTTATCAAAATGACGTGTATTTGCTACCTAAAAAAATGGGTTTGCAGTTCTATATCATATTTTATATTGTAATATCAAGATGCTTAAGATTATTTCTAAAACATACTAGGTTTAAAATACATTTGGCATTAGGGGTATCTAATACCCCGTTCATATTCGATTTAATAACGATTTTTTTAAATTTATTAGATGAATACGTAGCTGCTCTTCATCTTCCATCATTCGATGCTCATTTAACAGAACTGACTGATGAACAAGTTAAATACTCGGGTGTTAGTAAAACGGGGCCATTCAAGCCGCACTATTACCGGTATCAGCTGATTTTTTTTGTTTTTTTGTTTGTTTTTTTAATGCATTTAAACCAACAATATGAGGTTATAACTTTTGCTTAGGTATTGAACTTCTGCGATTGCTCAATCATTGTAAATCGGGGGAAGCTTTTTTAAAAAACTCGTCGATGTTTGTATTTTGGTACCGATATTCGTAATCTAGAAGGTTTAGTGTTTAATAGTTGCTTTAAAAATATGCTAGAAAAACGAAAAACTATAGAAGTTAGGTTATGCCCTAAGTCATTCTTACCTTTTCCTTCGACCAACCTTCCCCCCCCCCCCCCCCCTCTATCTCACCCTTTCTAACTTTTTATTTTCTTCTCTTACCTAAAATGCATGCAGTTTTACTTTTCTTATTCGAATTGCTGCAACTTTTTATCCTCCTAGATTTTTCGTAATTTTATTGGCAAATATTTGGGAAATTCCAACTTTTTCTGTATAAATAAAGTTAATATATTTAATATATGTATAGAAACACTATTGTTCGAATAAGTCGTAGAAATGATTATAAGAAATTTTTTATTGAAAACTGCAGTTGTGTTTTGTGCGCGTAAATTTTAAATTTCACTGAACTTCTTGATACAGATTTTTAAATTGAACAAGTCAATCATCACAGGCTTTCACCATGCGATCAAAGCATTTATAGATTTTTAAATTTTATGGCTCTTTTTTTGTAACCTGAAAGAAAATCTGGTTTTTTTCTTTTTCAGAACCTGATAATCGGGTTTTGGAAATTTGTACCTGAAAACCTTAGTTTTAAATATCAAAGCGTAAATATCAACTTCATTACACAAATTCGCCTGGTAGTTTCAAATTTTGTCTAAGCTCAATCGTCGTCATAAAGTTCGGTAATTGAATTTTACAATTATAAGTGAAAGTGAAGGTGTTTTTCAGAATATTCATATTAACTATTGTTTTAAAAAAAAAACTTGATAAACGGAAAATAAGCAGGCAGAGTTATACAAATACTAGTTTCAACCCAACGGTGGTTGTAAACAAGCATTATAAAGAAGCTTGGAGTTAACATACATAAACTGCAAGATAAAGCAAAAAAAAAGGGTAAGTTTAATTTTTTCTATAAAGTTAATGCAAAGCATTGATAATATTATATATGGGTAACGCCCCTCAGTGCATAATCATTCGAGAGAACTAAAAAGTTTTTTTTTTTAAACAATCGTCATTCGGATTCATTCAATTGTTTTAAAAAAAATCAAATGTCAAAGTTATAGCTGGGCTGAAGATTTTGACACTGAAGATTTTAATTTTCAAATGACCCAACGGAGTTAGCATTGTAGAAAGGTTAGTAAAAATTTCTTAACAAGCAACTTTGATAAAGAGTGGAATTGCAATAAAAGGTGATATATTATTACGCATAAATTATAATGGACAATAAAACAAAAAACAAAAATTAATATTGAGTATTGAAAATATTTCAAACTGAAAACAGAGTGGAAAGATCAGTTTACCAAATACAAATTATGAGTTCACACGCATTCATCATATATTTGTTTTAAATACTATGCATGGAAAGAAAAAAAAAAAAAATTTAACATGAAAATTAAACAAATAAAAAGTTTAAAAGGCTTTACAGTTTTCTTCATGGTTTTTAAGCTTAAGAAATTTTTAGGTTTAAGGTTTTTAGTTTAAGAAATTCTAATAAACAAAAAAGTAGTCATCTTTTGAAGGGAACAAAACAAACTTGAATGTGAAAGTGAAGGCGAGACAAATAAAACAAACTTGAATGTGAAAGACAAAAAATTTTAAAAGGAATTTTGCGATGAAATAATAGTTAAACAAAAGGTATATTCGAGAAATCCAATAATATAGTGTTAAATAAATGGAAATAAATTTTTTAGGAAATAAAAAATTAACTAAAAAGTCATAATTATCACAAATATAATAATTATAATGGTTAGTTATAAATAATTTTAAGCAATCGATTTCAAAATTGCTAATTGCTATTAACAATAATTGTCATTTATTATTAAAAGAATTTGATTTTAGTTTTGTCAGCCTTGATATTCACCCAAAACAAAACAAAAAATACGAACAATACATTCACAAAAATATATGAACAATACATTTACAAAAAAAAAGGCTGTGTCACATTAATCTGACTGACTTCACTTAAACTTTTCTTGAAGAAAGGCAACTTAAGGTCCTCAATATTTCTCAAACGCTTTTAATGAAATTATAAACACATCCTGTAAAGAAGTAGATGAGATTTTCTAGAGTACCTAGATACTCTAAAACTTTAGCACACTATCCACCTTTAAAGTGCCTGCCATGTAGAATCAAATAGATTTTCCTACACTTGCTATTGGTAGTCGTCCCAAAAGCTTCTGATCGCTGAGTGTTCCCGTGTTTTTAAACTTCAAAATGGTACATAAACATACATTATTCATAAAGCAACACAGGCGAGTTTTCTGAAGTAAAAAAACTCAAATAAAAGAAAAATAAATCTAAGGAGATTTCAAATGTAAATTTAAAGAAAAACCAACTTTTTTATTCCACAGTTTGCATTGTAAGGAGCAAAGGCGCCGAGTCCATGGGGACAACAGGAACAGTGGTTCCACCCTTACCCCCCACCCCTGGAAATTTATACTAACAATATATTATCACATATTATTACGGGGGCGAATAGATACTCTTGCCCTCATGATAATCCGTGATAGTATTTTGTAAATATAAATTTCCGGGGGGGGGGGGGCACTGCTCCTGTTGCCCCCGTGGACTCGGCGCCTATGGTAAGGAGCATACTTTAAGATGTATTTTTGTTATCTAAAGTTTTCACTTTTTAGTAAGCATGAGGCTTTGAAACTTTTTTTAAAATTGTTTTTGAACCCATCAAGAGATAATTTAACTGTAAAAGGAATCGTAGCGCTGTTCCGTCGCACTGTTCACAATACTTTTCAATAAGGTGTAGATTGACCTACTGCTTCATGTTTTTATCAAATAAAGAGGACTACAAATAATACCCTAAAAAATTAAAACTATTGCATTGCAAGTGAACAAAGAAACAACCTTATCGTTCAAATGTTTTTGTAGACTGACTTTCCACTGACTATTTTTACTGCGCAACCTAAAATTTAAAGCACATTCAAAACTATATAAATACTTTTTCTACATTTCATATTTGATATCTGAACTACCATAATAAATAATAATACCATCCATAAAAAAGTAATAATATAGTGTTTAAAAAAAAACAATTTATATTACAATTTTAAATACCTCACAGTTTCACTTTCAAAACTTAATTTTTTTAATATTTTTTTATCACTGCTTTGGTTTTGGTTTTATCATATTGATTCAGAGGCTACATAGCCATTTCTTACTTTATAAAAGTCAATTACATCAAACAACTGTCTCAGATTCATTCTTTCCTGTTTACAATGTTATCACTAAATCCCATAAGTCATTTTTTTCTAACATGTTTTTTATAATGACTAAAGATCTGTAATAAGAATCAAATTTCAAAGATATAAACAAGTTCAAAACAAGAAGTAAAATAAATAATAAAAATACACTACATAAAAATAAATAATAAAAAATACAATAAAAACTTGCAAGTACAATCCCATCTTTGTAAAGGTAGAAAAAACATGTTTTTTCCTAAAAAAAACTACATTTACTAAGATGAACTCATTTTAATGTTTGAATTTTAATAAAAAACTTGTTAAAAAGTTGGGAGGGGCACTGTAAATACATTTTCATAGAAATGCTTTTCAAAAATTTTTTGACTTCCTCCACTAATCGTCATATTCTCAATTCTTTTTACGGTTGAGATAACAGGTTTTGAGATATATGCTGCAAAAAGTTTCTTTGTCTTGCAAGTAGTTTTCAAATTGAAAGGCAGAGATATTGTTCACCAAAACAGACAAGATCCATTACAAGCAAAACAGTTAAGATATTATTAAAATGTACTTAGATACAATGTTATTATGTTACTATGGCAAATTTGATGGGTCTACATATTGATCGAGCTTAAACAAATCATTATATAAAGGTATGGAGGTAATGTCATTGAAAATTTTGGGGATGACTGGTGAGAAACTTTGTTTTTACATTTTTCACAGCTAAATACCCTGAATGTCTTTTTATTCATTCAGAAATCGTCTAGCATCATTAAAGGTTGTAAAAACTTTAATTAAATGATAATTTCACAATTTTATAACCACTCTCTCGCAGCTCAATTAAAGAATCACTTAAAAAAATCCTTTACATTGGTAGGCTTGCTTTCAAAAAAAATATTGCAACAACAAATAGATGCACTAGTATATTTATGTAGTAGTATTCCACCCATATTGATAGTTAATGATATGGTGCTCGTGACATGGTGCTAGTGACGTGGGTTTACTCAAATAAAATTGAAAAAGAGGATTTTCATTGAGGACTCTGTTTATATATTTTAAACCAATTTAATGACCACTTTTTTAAAAAAAAAAAATATTACAAAGGGTTTTTGTAACAACCTATTGTTAAAAAAATTTGATTTTATAACTTGTTGTTAAAATAATTTGTTTCCATCACAACCTCTATTCGTATTCATAACAAAATTTTTTATAACAACCTTCGTTTAAAAACATCTTAAAACCTTTTTAAAAAGTCAACAGTTATTAACTTTGGTCACTAAAATAACCTAAGACTACTCTGCTAAAGTAAAAGAGCGTAAATCCAAGTTTAGCTTAAAGTGACTTTGCGACGTCACACGGTGGTTTTTTTTTTTTTTTTTTTTTTTTTTTCAGAATATACAAAAAAATGCTCAAAAACTCTAAGAAACTGAGATCTTTTAACAGTTATTAAACTAATATAAATCATTCGTTATGATTTGAAAAGCCAATATACCTTTTTTTAAAAAAAAAATGACCAGAAATTTTTGTTAACCAATGGCACGAATATACTTTTCTTCAGCATTGGTATCGATGCTTACAAAATGTCAAAAACTCGCAAAATAATAAGCAATCAAACAATTCAAAAAACTAAAAAATTAACAATAAAAACTGACTTTCCATGTAAAACTTAAGGATATTTCACTATTAAAATTCCGATGGGTGACACAGAAATTAAAAAAGTTTAATGCTACCAAACACATGCTAATCAAAGCTCTTCTTTCCGAAAAAACGAGTATATTTCAAAACGTCAAGATTTGTCATCATAGCTTGAAATTGATTTCGATTAAAATGCACGTGATTTTAATGAGTTTTTAAAAGGTTTCATTAACAGCAAAAAACACCAAATGGATTTTTTTTTAACTAAATATTCTAAAGCTACTTTACAAATTTTCCAGAATTTTGTAAATTTTCCGAAAATTGCTTATCATATTCGCAAATATAAAATTTTTAGGTCATTTTTCTTAAGTAAAGGTTTTTATTGGCTTAAATCATAACGAACAAATTTATATCAGTTTACTAGCTGTTAAAAAATCTCTTTTTGTTGCTTATAGTTTCGGTGCATTTTTTGTGCATTTTATCTCTGTACGTCAACGCATTTTAGTAAGTTACCGCTTCCCATTCGCCTCTTTAGCGTCGTAAAATGTTGAGCGCTATTCGAGAATAGAAGATGGCAGAAAGAAGCAAGTCTAGAAACTAGCTGAAGGGGCAGTGTTTTTTCAAATTGCCTAAAACTTGATTTGGGTGACTTGCTTCTTTTTACCATGATAGGGTAGCATTGACGCTATCCCGTCGTCCGTCTGAGGTATTCCGACGTTTTGACCACAAACAACTTCATTACGTTGTGGTGATTAGGTAGTTTTATTTGGCTAGAAGATAACTTCAAGATGAGTGTACAACTGTTCACTGAGTAGATGTAAATTTTTAATTGAATTATGTAAAATATGTAAACTATGCAAACTATGCACGAGAACCTCAAAAACATTGAATTTAAAAAAATTTCTTTACATTTAATTGACATGGATTTAGAGCTTTTTACATAAATAAATGCAAAAGTAAAATGATTTAAGAGAGTTTGTATGTCAAAAAGTTTAGTTTTGATGAACAAAAAAAGCGTAAAATAAAACAAAAAAGTATATATATATATATATATATATATATATATATATATATATATATATATATATATATATATATATATATATATATATATATATATATATATATATAAATATATATATATATATATACATATATATATATATATATATATATATATATATATATATATATATATATATATATATATATATATATATATATATATATATATATACAGAAATATATCAATCTAATATACAAGTACTTATTAAAAATCTGTATATATTCTAGGTTAAACATTAAATAGATGTTAATATGCAAATAATATATATAACAATGCACAATATTTAGGGGCCCTATTGAGTAACGTAACTAGTTGTTGGGGGGGGGGGGGGCATCAGAAAATACTTCAACTCTTCATTATTTTTCTAGTTAAATTTTAAAATAAAAATCAAAAATCTACTAAAAGTCTAATCAGTTTTTCTAAAATAAAATAAAATTTTTTTTAGCAATAAAATCTTTACTTCATGAAAATAGAAATAGAAATAGAAATATAAGCAGAATTATAACAAATAGTAACAACTCAAAGTCTTGCGCCTTTGTATTAAAATTTTTTATTGAGTTATTGGCATTTAGCCATTTATTGCACACATTAATTTCGTGTTTACTGTAAAAAAAAATAATCCTTTTTTTTTATTTCATAATTTGATTAAGCATGTAAAATAATTTAAAAAAAAAATTGTTTTAAGGGGCGTAATAAGTATATTTTTCGTGAAAGAGGTGTATTTAAAAAAATAAAATTTTTTTTTAGTATTTTTTTACTATAATAAATAAATAAATAAACTAAATATATATTTCCGAAAATTTGGTGATATTACATTAGTTTACCATATATTTCTGGTGAAAATATTTTGTGCTCCGGCCTGTAATATGAACCGTAAACACTACAAATGTAACACAAGAGATATCTACTACCTTACAGAAACGAAAATAGACTAAAGTAACAGCTGCATCTAAAAGTACAGCAACTTCTAAAACTCAACAAAAAACTGTGGACAAACGACAAAGAATTAGTTATTCTAATTCTTAGAGAAAAATAACATAATAAATTCGTCATGAACAACCATAAAACGTTTGAATAGCGCTGTATACGGTCGAACGTGTGAGACACGAGCAAGTCCCGAATATGCTGACAAGCTGCTCCGTTTCAAACACGGGATACTGTATTAAGTGGTTAAAGTTTTTTTTCTTCAATTACTATTAGTGGTATTGAACTTGGCCACGTTTGATTCATGGAACGTAAAGAACTTCCAATGAGTTTCATTTTATAGAAGATCTAGTTGCTTAGCACCCCTTAAGTATTTGGGACCCTGTGGCTTCATCAAGATTTTCAATTTGGTAGTTTACATTCCTTGTAAAGAAATGCTGCTGGTAATGAGAGTCAAGAAAACCTTTGAACGTTGGGAATGAATATGAGAAAGTGACTTAAAATGACAGTTTTTTAAATTTGTATGTTTTGCAAAATTTTAGAAAATGAATCATAACATCAGAGCGCATTTTAGGAATGCAAATGGTTTTATTTTTAAATAATGAAATAATGTTCTCTGAAATTACAATTTATATATATACACTGCTTTAAACGGAAGAAGTCAAAGAAAAGCCTTATGTTGGACAACAAAATGATTTTTTCATAGAGAGCTGTAGAACTCGTTTTAACAAACTCTTCTGGGTATAGTTAGTAATGAAAGAATATACAAAAAAGTATAGAAAAATTTTATCTCCGAAATATTTTATCTCCGAAACTGCTTAGAAGATCCTATGAAAAAGTTGCAAAATATTCCTTCATCAAATAAATACCTTTTTTTTAAAAGTATGGAAAAGAGGCTAGATAAAAATGAAAAAAGAGATTCTCATTGTTAGTATTACAAAATGGAAAAAGGAAAATGTTATCTAGGGAGTCATACTTATGACTGTTCATACCAGGAGAGAATCAAAACTCAAAGAGAGATAATTATGTTTTTTCAAATAGATGGGAGGAGGAGAGCGGCATAGTATGTTTGAGGGTCATAAAATATCCTGATATAGGATATACAGACAGGTTCTCACAAATTTCTTATAACCGATGGGTCGGGGTTATTTGAAAAAGATTTTAGACATGACATTTTATATATTTACTTTGCTACTTTTGCAAGTTACAAAAATTCCTTTGTAAAAATAATTTATTACGGTATTTCTTCTTTCTGAAACAAGCTTCTGTGGCTCAAAGCTACTTTGAAAAAAAAATACTTTTGTTTGCCTGAATTGTCAATAAACTAAATTAGCTTCGGAACAAAGTTTAGTCTAGTGATCGTATCTTATTCTGTAATAAATTGCCTGACTAATGACGCCAGCTAAAAATGCTGAGTTAGACAAGAAGCTGTCTATATTTTATATGATAATGAATGATTTTTTTTTCCGCTGGAGGTTGAGCTCACAAAGCATATTTCATTTTTATATTTTATTCATATTTATATATTTTTTTAATGTTTAATCTAATTTTAAAGACGTGGGAAAACTCTAATAAACCGCTTTTCTCTGTCGGGTTTTAATTACAATTCGTTTAGTATTGCAATTTTCTCGAACTTTGTTTCTGGTAATTTCATTATTTTTATTATTACTTTTTACAATTTCTAAACTCATTTCTAAAAACGTTTATAAAAACAGCTGCTTTTTCCTCTTCTACATTTTTTACTGCACTCTCGATTTTCATGTTCGTTTTGCATCTTTCCATACTTTTGCAATTGCAACAGCACTCGGTAAGTTACTGTTTCATTAAATTAAAGCAGAGGTTTCCGATGAACTAGACAAATTTTTAAACTAAAGGATCTTTTCTATTGCTTATATAAGCTTAAAGGAGATGAAACTTCAGCAAAAGAATTACAAAAAAAAAAAAAACTTAATGGAAGAGTTACAATTGTTCAAATTAATAATACCTATTGATAAAAAAAATATATCAACAGTTTTTTCCTATAAATATTAGTTGGGAAAGTTTTAATTTTTTAAGTATTATGCTTATTCATTTTTATTAAGTCTTTCTGTTTGGATTTATAAAAGCTGTGATGATCGTCAAGAGTTTGTTATGAAAAAAAACCGGAAACCAAACCGAAGCCAAAACTGAACTGCTGTGCCCATTTGAAAGGGTAGTAAGGTTAATGAAATTCAAAAATTGGTCCTCATTATCTTGTTACAATGTGGTCATGTAATTTCTCCCCCTCCCCCCTCTCCCTCTTGAAAATTGATTTTTTTATGTACTTTAAAAGATATTTAGAAAACTATGTACTTAAAACAAAAAAGAAAGGTATTAAGATTTTTTTTTTTGCATTTCAGAAAACATAAAAAAAAACTGCAAAAAAAAAAAAAAAAATATTTAATAACTTACTACTGAAAAGTTTCGTAAAATTTCATAACATTTCGTGAAACTTTCATCAAATTTTCAAAAAACTAACACCCTTGTAAATAGTGCTACTGTTAAATTTCGTTGGCTTACTGTTAAAAATTAGTTTGATAAAATTTCGTCAAAATTTCGCTGAAAGATTCATATATATTATTAAATATACATAATTTAACAATCATAGGAAAAAAACCAAATTTAAAAAAATTATTTGGAAGAAATTTAGGAAGAAAAAGTATTGAAGAATTTAAAATTTACACGGAAACCCAAGAATTTCAAAAGTTTTTATAATTGGTGGTGGTGAGTTTTTTTAAAGATAAACTGGTTTTTCTTTTCTTATTTTTAAAGATAAACTGGTTTTTATTTTCTTACTTTTTATCCCACCATTTTTGATCATTGAGAGTAAACTAAGTTTTTTTGGCGCTAAAAATAATTTTTGTCCATTTTCAAACTTCTGCAAGTTTTAAAGTTGGCTGTACTTTGATAGTTGATCTTTTTTTTTTTTTTTTAGTTAAAGCATGAGTTGGCCTCGACTCAAAGTAACACATTTTATTTCTATAAAATTTTATTTGTGTAAAATTAACCTGATCATCTAAGAAATATACAAGCTGTTTTTTTTTTAAATCAGAAGAAATGAACACTTATAAAGCATAAAAACTGAGAGTGTGGTGTCTTGTTTGGAGCAAAAATTAAATTTAAAAAATCTGCGCTGCATATGAAAAGTGTATAACTTAGTTGTAATCATAATGTAAAATTCATAACACAATGAAGCTTTAGAAATATTCTTATAGAAAATATTTGCCCGCGGTTTCGTAAAAATTTTGGCCTTAAAAGGATCTGTTAATGTGGGATTGTTCAATATGGGGCTTTTACGGTGCAGGGACGTATTTTGGTGTTAGCATAAGTATTTTTTTTAAATTATTTTTATACTAGTATTTGTTTTGATTTTATTTTTATTTTAATACCAAAAAATTAAAAGTATTAAAGCAAATAAAATTATGGCATTTAACTTTGTTTGCCTTTTTTTCCTGATGAATTTTCTGCAATAATCTGTTGTTTTTAATAGTGGAAAAGTTGTTGTGGAAATATTGTGCAGTGTAACAGAGGTCTTACATTAGTTAAAGTAGGGGAATTATAATAATGAAGAGAAAAAATAAGAAATTTAATTTTAAGATTTTGTGTTAATGTAGGTCAGCACATTATGTAATAAAATAAGCACCATTACATAATAAAACTCAATAAACTTTAAAACACATTTGCTCGAAACTTCTAAAAATAAAGAAACCGAAACGCCTGATAAAAAGGATTGCCGAACATTTATTTTCCGTGTATTTTACTCTAACTATAACTTTGACCTTAATTTTTACCCAATCCATCCCTCACAGCGTTATCTGCTATAACTCTAATAAAATTAAATTAGTAAGCGAACTTTCTCCGTTTATTTCAGACTGCTCTTTTAAAAGTTGCGTGCGCTAAATTTCATTAATTCTTCGCATAAATGTTTTATTTCTATTGTTTGCGCAATAACGGTTCTTGTTTTTTCCACAGACAATTTCAATGCTAACGATTGAACTTAATGCAAATGAAATAGACTTAATGCATCTCTAGACAAATTAAAGAATTTCTTTTTTTTTTTTACATTAAAAAAACTTTTTTTTTTTAATTTTTAAGTATTATGATGTTCAATAGAAGTTCAAGAAGTTCAAATTTAAAAGAAGAATTTATCTACAATAATTTATTTAAGTGCGACGGTTGGGTAATCTTATGATAGAATTATGCAAATAAAAATAACGATTAACGTAATATTCAATCAATAATTCTTTTAATAATTAGTGTGCTTTAATATATTATTAATATTTTGATATTAAAGAACTCTAAAAATAGGTCCTTTTTTTGTTTTAAGCAAAAGGAAGCCATGAGAGGTATATTTAGCCTTCTGAAAAATAAGGTGAAGATGACGAAATAACACGCACAAGTTACGCTGTTATGATCTTCTTCTAAATTCTATTCTTGCGTGATATTCAAGGCTTGATTAGTTCTTCAAAGAAAAAAAAAGATCAAAATAAGTTTCGAAAAAAACTTATTTTTTTTCTTGTCAACGTTTTCTTCGTGATATTTTATGATTATTTTCAAAAAATCCTTTTTAAAAATGTTTGTACGTTTTTTTTTTCTTATACAATTTCTGTTCAGCTGAACCTATGCCAAAAATGTAAAAAGTGTGCTTTTCAGTTCAGTACGTTTGAAGTTCAAGTACGTTTGAAGAACGTTAAAAACGTTCATAGAACGTTCTTAGAACGTATCCGACCGTTTTTAACGTTCTACGAAAGTTTCATGAACGTTTTGTGCTAGCTGGGGAGGTTAACTTAAAGATGGAGCATTAAAATTAAAAACTTTTATTGAGTCTTATCATAAACACTTTATCTTAGGTTCCTCCGCCCCTGTTCTCTCTTATTCTCATCAATTATACTTTTTGATTGTTTAGCGCTTTATTATAAGTATAATTCATTAAGTATATATATTATATGGAGTTTTAGTATAAAAAATATAGGATGTATTTACATCCTAAATTTTTTTAACATTTTTTTAACATTATATAAAATGTATTTTTTTTAAAGTACTTTTTCAATTCGTAATGTAAGTAATGATTCTCTTTTTCATTTTTTTTTTTTTTTTTTACTTTTTTTTAATATCTTTATTTAGCTACAAAAAAAAAGTTAATGAAACTCAATGGGCAACATCTGCGCTCTTCCATCCGGAATTCATCCGCAAAATCCTCATTGTTCAGCCGTAAAAGAACTAATTCCTGTTTTGATTCATTCCAAAACTAAATTTGTTAAAATGCCTCTTTCCTTTAAAGAAATTGCTGCGCTCAAAAAGTCATGGATAACAGCAAAAAAAGTCTGGAATGAAATATGTACTGACGCGTTCGGCAGGTCAGATTTTTCAAATAAGCAAAACTAATGCATTCTGATTTTATTTTGACACCAACACATGCCAAACTTCATAAAGTTTATAAAGTTCACAAAGTTCAAAATTCAAATTTCATTTGAATTTCGAACTTAATTTAGTTTTCTTACGTATATTTTTGTATATTATTTTTTGACATGTTTTTTAGATTACTTTTTTTTTTTGTAATTTTTCTTAGTGTATTACTTTTTAGTACATTTTTAAATAACTCTTTTTATTGCTTTATTTAGGTGGTTTGCTACCTACCCGGAAATTCGTAAAAAATTTGGGTTTTATGCACAGGACGTCACATTGGATGAAGTCATGGCTTCTAAATCATTATGTATCCACATACGAAAATCGGTGGAGTTGATAGAAAATATAATAAAAAAGGTTGATGAGAGACAAGAGTTATCAGTGCATCTTATTGAGCTCGGAAAGATGCATCACAGGCTCGGTGCTGAACAAAAGTACGCTACGGTAAAAAAATGATCTTTCTTGTTATTATGTTAATGTCCGAGTTGATTGTCGCGAGTCTTTAAATTATCATCGCGATTGTTTCAATCATCATTAAACAGTGTAATCATAAAATACGTAAAACTTAATAAATAACAAAATGCGAAATTTTAGGATAAGAGCATGAAATGAATATTTTGTTTGTTTTTAGTTAAAATTTCCAGATTTAGGCAAAAATAATAATTCTTAAACTCTTTTTCAACTCATTTTGTGAACATTTCGTTTTACATAAATTTAGGCACTAGGATCAAGTTTTGTGTTTGCTATCAGCAAACTGTGTCCTAACACAGACATGTTAACAGAAGGAGCTTGGGAGTCCCTTTTCAAATACATTGTAAGTCACATGAAACTTGGGATGCGAATCGAAGCAGGGAATTTCAAGAAAGACGATCTTAATGAAATCGATATAGCTTATACAGATGTTGAAAATTAAAAATACACCCATAAACATACGCTTCAAAAGAATTTGCGTATAAAAGGCAAATACGAGTAACGAAAAATTGGCTCACAGTCCTTTTACAAATATAACTTTAGTAAAAAACGCTGGCGACAAAAAAGAATATCGAACATCAAATTCTTTTTATCTCAACATTAAAGTTTTTTTTCATCCTGAAAGATTTTTTTCCGTCCTTTTTTTTTTTTTTTTTTTTTTTTAATTTTATTTCTGATAACCAAAGAATTTACAATTTTTTTTATATTAATATTTTTATTAATATTTTTTATTAATTTTGTCTGATAAAACACGATTACATCTTTTGGTGAGTACAACATTTAACAAATAATAAAAAAGAGACATTCTTTGTTAGATATCGAATCTGTTAAAAAAGATAGTGTTATGAAAAATGGGCAGATAAATATAGTTTTTGAGTTTTACAAGGCAAACGGCTTTACGATTGCGAACCATTCTGCAATTTACAGAAGTAGTTAACACCAAAGAGGAAATTTTTTTATTTTTTTATTTTTTTCTAATGTAAATAAGACTTAAAGAGAATTTTTATTTGTTTAACTATATTGTGATAACCATGTTTTGATTTTTTTTCTTTTTAACCTCCAAAAGTTGAAAACTTTTTTAAAAGTTTGCCATAACACTGCGGAATCTCTTTACGTTTCCTTTCTTGCAAGTCTCATTCTCTGTAAATTATAGAAGAATATTATTGGGAGTTGCCATGACAATGGATGCTACATTCACTTACCTAAGTTATGAAGATCGTTTAAATCTACCGTTTTATAACTAGGTTTCAGTCTTTTTTTTAATAAGCGATTGAGTCTGTAGTTTAATTCTCTCTCGTAGATGGACTCATTTTTTTTGTACTAAAAATTTTCTTTACTTCAGCCACGATAAGGTTCTCGAACTGAGATTTTGAAGCTGGGACTTTTTTTTTTTTTTTTTAAAAAAAAATAAATTCCAAAAAAAACAGAAATAAATAAATTATACATAATTATAAATAAATAAATAATTTATACATAATTACAGTTGAATATATCTTACTTAAAAAAAATCGTGCAACACTGAAAGCAATTTAAACTTATGTCGGACCGCTTTAAAAGGCTAAAACTGTTTAACAACAGCTGAATATTAAATAATATAAAATATAGAATATAAAATTTAGAAACGTAAATAGTCCTTTTACTTTTAAAGTTTTTAACTTTCCTGCATCAAAAAAATAAAAAACAAAACAAAAAAAATACAAACAAAAATTATTGAATAAAAGAAGTTAGTCAAAGTTTAATTCAAACGCTTCTTGCTTTTTACAATCGATTAAACTATGAAGTTTGATCTTTGTATTCCAATGTTTTTCATTTAGGAAACTCTACACTAAATTTTTTAGGTTGAAAGATGAACTTTTAAACAGAAAGAAATTTTAGTACGCTTTATTTATCTTTTGGTTTTAAATTGTCAACAATAAATAAAGTCCATTTGAACTGGTCAGCCATATTTCCTCTGCAGTGTATTTTGATTTTTTACTTTAAAGCAACTTTATCTAAATAAATATTAAATAACCCTTTTTTTTCTAATTTTATCAACAATTATTTTTCCGGCAATATTTACATTGGAATAATGAAACTAGTTGTACATCATTGAAAGAAAATAAAATTATAAATATTGTAGAGTACAAAAGTAGCACATAGTATCGCCTCGTAACACTGAAACCGGTAAAAAATAAAAGACTGGTAGAACAAAGGATAAGTTTCAGCTTGCTTCCTGACTATGGACCAACTGTATAACCGATACACTAACCGTGATATAACCGTGAAACCATGATAAACTATAACTTCTTCTACTCTGGGATGCATTCATTTAAAGTAACTCGTTCTATCGTAAAAGAGGTTGTTTTACGAGATCAAATTAACTAAAAATAAGTTAAGGTAACGAGAGGAAAACATCTAAACAAAGTGTTTATCCTTTTTTAAACCGAATATCAGGTCGGCGTTAAAAAAAGAGTTGAGAAACAATTTAATACTTAATGTCGCTAAATTGGGTTTGTTTTCAGAAAAATTGTTGTTTACTACGAGTTTAAAAGAGAAAAACATCTGAATTAAATAAACTTATTAATATTTTTTGTTTTATTTTAATTATATACCATTAATTATGAAGCTTTTACGTGCCCAAAACATCTCTTCAAATTTTTTTGTAACGTTTAAAGATGGCTGATTTACATCAAAAATCTAGCAGTACTTTTTAAAATATTTCGAAAACTTCCATCAAATTAAATCAAAAAAGAATTATTATTTGTTTTGCTCTCCAGAAGAGCAGTGCTTTTTTTTTTTTTTTTTTTTAAAAAAAATGGCACTATTTATATTGAAAATTTATATCGAAATTTATAAGTAGTAAAGTTAAAGTTTATAAGTTAAAAGTTAAAAGTACAAAGTAATTTGTAAAAATGGTTTAAATTACCACAGGGTTGTGCAATAAACAAAAAAACATCGTTTCAGAGGTTTTTCAGTTCAACCGAGTTGACCTAAACATAAAAAAATTGTAAAGAATTAGGTTACAGAAAATGATATCCAACCTGGTAACGAAGTCCGCTGGTTCGCCGTTTGCACATATTCTATAAGAAGTTATTCTTTCTAAAGCGTTAGCATGATAGTTTTATGCTTTGAGATATCGTCTTTTGGGTATCATATTTACACTGTATAAAGAATAAGGGGATTTTAGAGTGAAGAGGTTAAACTAACTTTGTAATAAACCGCTTGTTTAGATAGAGACTATCGGATCTCTAAGAGTAGGACCGACTAACCAGTCGGTCCTAATCTTAGAGATCCGATAGCCTCTTAGAGATCCGACAGTCTAATTTTTTGTTTTGGCTTCGATAACATACAAGATCTGACGAGAAGAATTCACCCAATCAATAGACAGAATTTTTAATTTTTACAGCCGATTTTAAAAGTTAAAAACTTTCATGTACGCCTATATAATAAAAAAAGATGGTTAAAGAATTATTTATCCATAACAAGAATTAAAGGAAGGTTAAGTGGTATCGTTTTCTGTAAATCAAGTAAGTAAATTTATCCAATGTCTACAGTTGTTATGTATATATACTCAAGTATTGCACATGATTTTTTATAATTTCACAATTAAATTATCTTTACATATTAAACGCGATATTTTTTTTTTTTCTTGTATTTTTAAATTGTATGATTTTACATTAAATCTTTTAACATTTATATTCTATGGTATATTTTTGGTTTATAACTCAGAAATTGCTTAAAAACGATAAAATGCTCTAATGAAAGCACATCCGTTGAAATCCGTCATCCATTGATATCCATTGAATGCATGGATAATATTAATCATGTTCATTATTTTCAACTTTCTTTAAGCAAGAAATTTTTAATTGCAAATCCTTAACTGTAATTAGTGTAAATTTTGCTTGCTTTTACATAAATATTAGTTAATTTACTACGCGATAATTTAAATAAAATTATATTTATAAAAGACATTATTTTTCCAACAAATATACTAAGTCGTTTAATTCTTATATTTCTTGTCTGAAATTTTAAACTTTTTATGAATAATTTAAACCAAGTTTATCCATGATAATTTAATAATTAAAAGTAAAAAATTATGTTGAGGGGACCTCGTTTATCTAAACGAAAATAATTTTACAAAGATACATTAACAAACTTTAGATGGGCGCAGTATGTTCGATTTCATCCGGAATTCATCCAAACAATTCTCCTTGTTCAGCTCTGAAAGAATTGATTCCAGTAAAAATCCGTTCTCAAACAAAATTTGTTCACGTGTGTCTATCATCCCAAGAGATCGAAGCTATCAAAGTTTCTTGGGGTTTCATTAAACCAGTTTGGGATGAGATATGCGCAATGGCGTTCAAAAGGTAACTTATTAAATTAGATCAATTTCAAGAGAAACCTCTTTTTAGGCTCATGTGATGCTTTGAAAGTTGAACCAAATATGAAATGTGTGATTCGAAATTCGAAAAAACGTGATTTGAGAATCGATTTAAACCCGATACTTTAATCAACTTCTTTTTAAGCGCTTTATGCTTTTGGTGCTTTTTGCGATTGGCGCTTTCTTTTACTATACATTAGGAGTTCCTTTTTGTTTTTTTTTTATTTCGCATTCTACTCATGATATCACTTATCAATATCGCACTAAAAAATTCTAATGCTAATTAATTCTGCTTCTTGTTGTGTAATGCTATAAGATAATGATTTAAAAATGACTTTTTCACCTCTTCTTATTTTTCAACGTTATTTATTTTTAATAAGATGGTTTGTTAACTATTCTGAGTTACGCTCAAAATTCGAATTCTATGATGAAAACTTTACCCAAGAAAAGGCGATGCTTTCGAGGTCATTTCGCAACCACGCGCTGAATATTGAAACTTTTCTAGAAAGCGTGGTGCTGAACGTCGATAAAAAATACGAGTTGTCATTATTACTTATAGAACTAGGAAAACAACATCACAAGTTAGGTGCAGATCAAATGTACACGACGGTAAGATAATTTTTTTATAAGCTTTTTTCGAAATTCATACTTTCGCCGAAATTTTAAAATTCCATTTATTTACTTTAAAATTTACAAGTTTATGGTAAAGGCTCTTTTTTTAGAAAATTAGGTATCGAAACGAGATTTTTTAACAGCAACTTATATTACAATTAACCACATTAATATTGTACTAATGGCGTTTTTCTAATTTTTTTTTTTTTTAATTTCCTCTTGGAATTTTTTCCGTTCCGTCCGTTCTGCGAAGATTATTTCGCGGAACGAACGGAACAGAATTAGTTCGAAACGTGAGTATATTACATGCGCACGTACACACACTCAGAAGTTTTTCTATTCCGTTCCGTTGATCTTTTTTTTCCAGTGAATTTTTATTAACGGAAACACATCTTGGAACTTCACTAAATACTGCTTTATTTATAAATTAAAACCTTAATTGAAAATAAAGAATTACTTTATATAAAAAAATGTACTTAAAGTGTGTAACCTTTTCAAAATGTTTCTTTAATTAGTTTGTCTAAGTAATTGAGTTTTTAACTTATATGACAGTTGTTACTTAAATGATATCAACTTTTTTATTACTATTTCTTGGATAATCATAACTTTTGACGAAGAAAAATGAAAGGAATCATTTCTTAAAAGCAATGCTAACAATGTTAATATCGTTTTTGCAATAGTTTCTTACGAATTACAAATTATGAAATTCCTTTACAATCACCGTTTAATTCCTATCTGTATTTACATCTATACTTATATCTTTATTTACAGCTTTATTTATATCTAGTTTATATATCTTTATTTATATCTATATTTACATCTATACTCATATCTACATGTATATCTAAATTTATATCTTTATTTATATCTATATTTATATCTATATTTATATCTATGTTTATATCTATATTTATATCTATATTTATATCTATATTTATATCTATATTTATATCTATATTTATATCTATATTTATATCTATATTTATATCTATATTTATATCTATATTTATATCTATATTTATATCTATATTTATATCCATATTTATATGTATTATTTTATCCCGCATATTGTTTTATCCTGCATGTTACATACATCTTTCTTGGATATAATATAAAACAGTGGATTATGCTTAGATAAAATATTAAACACTCGTTTAAGCTCGTTAAAATATACTTTCAAAGTATATTTTAACGAACTGAAAGGAGTGTTTAATATCAAAAGTTTTGAAATAAGTATATTTTGAATAAAGTGCGTTCGTAACTTAAATGCGTCCAGTACCATTTTCGTCCGAAATGCGTCCGAAATCATATTTTACCAAAATGACCGACAGAAGAAGTGAATACTCTCTCAAAATTAAAATTTTAATTAGGATAATAGAGCTCTTAAATCTTAGTTCATTTTATCTCATCATAGCTCATGTTGTATGATTATTTTATCTCCGTTGTATGATTATTTTATCTCCGTTGTATGATCATTTTATCTCATGTTGTATGATCATTTTATCTCATGTTGTATGATTATTTACAAATTACAAAAATAATAAACTTTTAATCTTGTAATAAACTAGATGTGGGTTTATGTAATTTTTTGAATTCCTGAATTTATTTACTTCTATGAATTTCTCAATTTATTAAACTTGTTAAATTTATTTACTTCAATGAATTTATTTAACTGAGCGAATTTTTTAATTTTTCTTAACTTAGTGAGTTTATGAATTTATATCAGTTAAAATCTTAAAAGCCGATATTGAATCAGCAATGTGCCCCAAATAAAAGAATTTTATTTTTTTATTCTGAAATTTTAATCTTATCTCCCTCTCTAACTTATATAAAGTGAGAACTATGTTTTCTTTCCCAGGACAAAAAACTTATATAAAGTGAGGACTATGTTTTCTTTCCCAGAACAAAAAGTTCTTTAGAAACCTTATCGAAATTTTTTTTTGATTCTGTGGGAGCCTTATAGAACCTCTCTTAGATTCATGCAGCATTCGTTTACACTTTTGAAACACTATAGATCTTATTAATCATGGGTTTATGTTTTATCTAAGAGAGTTCGACCCTTGTTAAATTTCTCTTAACACTTTGAATAAAAAAAAAAGTCACGTGCGCTCGAGATTAATAAATATTTTACATCAAATAATAAATTGAGAAATACAATAATTAAAGCTTCGAAATAATATAAAGGAGGAGCTTTTCAAAGATCGACGGATAAAGATGAGATGATTTAAAACTTTCTTATTCTCTTTTTTTTTATCGCAAGTATATATCTCCGGTCTTAGTTGAATTTGTTTGTAAAATTTACTAAATATTACATAACATTTGATTTGAAATAAAATAAAAATTTGTCCATTACTTAAAATAAAATTCTTATTTAAAAATATTGACATTCCATCCTTCGTGAACTATCTATAAAGACGAAAAGTATTTAGAGAGGATTTTTAAATATTCAGCGGAAAAATATTTGTTGATATATTAAAAAAGAAATGTTACTGAAATTTGATATCTTTGTCTGCAGAAGATAAAAACAAAACAAAAAATTTCAAATGAAATATAATATAAAGATCTAAATATAATAAAAATAATTTTGAAATGTAAAAATTTCAAACCAAAAGAAAAATTATTGTTTTGTTTTTTTTTGTTTTTTTTTCAATTTTTTTTACTGCGATTTTTCACTAAACAAACGAAAAGAAAGTTACTTTCTTTATTTAATTTTTTTTTACACCAAACATCAAAAAAATGTAGAAAGGTCTGGTCATACAAAAATTCGTAATGCAGAACAATAAAGTTCTCATGAGAACCGTTTTACTGGATTTTTTTTCGAGCTAAAAGAAATTTAATCTTACAATTGATTCAAAAAGCTTTCGTTTTTTTTATTTTAGGCACTAAGTTCAAGTTTTGTTTATGCTATCTGCCAACTATGTCCAAATATTGATATGGTAACAGAAGGTGCTTGGGTATCGCTCTTCAAGTATATAGCAGATCACATGAAAATGGGAATGAGAATGGAAGCAGGTAAATTTACAAAAGCGATTGAAGAATAAATTGGAAATGTTACGCTACCGAAAGATGGCGTGCAAACAGTTTTTTTTTTTTTTTTTTTTAATTTTCTTTTTCTACTCTTTTACGTTAAGTTTTACATGAAAATAATAAAAACTGATTTTGAAAACGTACATCTTTTTACATATATTTACAAATTAAAGTTGTTCATAGATTACGGTTCAAAAACTCAGTAGACTAAAACCTCTCAGACTTAAATTCTTCTCATTGCATTATGTATTCAAAAACATTTTTGTTTTTGACGTTTATGAATTTATCTCAAATTATTTTTCCTTTTACATATAATACATGACCATGTAACATTCATCTTTGTTCTAGGCAACTCTGGTTTCACAAATACCCCGAGCAATTGGTAATTGAGCTTTGTGATGACTTTGATGCTACATTATGTGTTCGCTTCGAACGATTTAAACCTATGGACCACCCTTTTTTCTCGATAATCATCACAAACTTGCACAGTGTTTGAACAATTAATTATAAGGCTGTATTCGTCTTTTAGGCGAGCTTGTATATATTGAGGTTTAAAAAACATACGTGTTAAATGTAAATATTACAAAAGTATTTAAACGAAGTGTTTTTTTTTTTATTCCGTTATCGGTTATGTAAAAGTTTTAAAATTTCAGGATCTCTAGACATGTCTATTTCAAGCATTAAGAAAAAAAACATGCCTAGAGATCATGTAAAAATTGGATCACAACACGTTTTACAAATTCACATGCATTATTAAGTATCACGTGCTATATTAAGTATTATGTGCCAACAGTGCAAGCAACTTTCATTTTTTTAAAAAACAAATTTTTTATATATAACTAAAATGTTTTTTAGAAATACTTCGATAGTAAAAAAATTTAGAAGTCAAAAAATTCAGAGATTTCGTTGAGTCACAGTAAATTGCTAATAATAAGTTCCTAAACTCTTTTAACACTTGGGCGTGTAAAAAAAAGCATAAATTCAACATGCTTTCGACCAACCATGTTCAATGAAGCTAAAGGTAAAAAAAAAAAAAAAAAAAAAAAAAAGATTTCAGTGATAAAATAACAAGCAAAATATCGACAACTTGGTTAATGAAAGAAAAATAATATACACTAGAGGGCCTTTAATAACGCTTACTCTATAACCAAGTGCGTGTCATAAACTAAAAAATTAACAAAACCAAAAAGTGTTTCGCACATTAAAACGAAAAGTTTAAATGAGCTAAACATAAATAGTAAATACAAAATTTCAAATTCATGGTTCAAAAGTTGATCTCAGGTTCAAAGTGACTTATTTTTTGAGCCAAGTTAAATAAAAATGAAATAAATAAAAACTAAATAAAAAATCAATAAATAAAAACTATATTTCAAACTTAGGCTTCTAATTTTTTGATTCCTTCAAAGAAATTATTTATTTTTTTTTTGTAAGCACTTGTAGTGAAATGGAATCTTGTTAAAGAATGGTTTAATAATTCACTGTCATCATCATACACGGGCAATTATAACATTCATTTTGTAAGAGATTGCAAGCAAGTAGAAATAAAGTGTATAAAATTCTTCGGTTGACTGAAGAAAATATTAGATGAAAACAAACAGAACCAAAACTTGACGAGCTGTGTAAAAAAGTAGCATATATCTTTAAGATATCCAAAAAATGAAACAACGCTTAAAAGATATCAGTTTTTTTTTTCTTAGTAAAGTTGAAAGCTAGTATAAAAGTTTAAAAGTTTCTGTTTCGCTAATTCTTATTTTACTAATTAACATGTCAATCTTGCATTTACTAATTAACATGTCAATCTTGCATTTATATAACTTGAGCCTCTTTTTAAAATCGAGAAATACCCGCGTGATTTATCAGCAAGGGATTTCAAAAAGAAAAAAATGATAATAATAATATCAACAATGTTAAAACCTTAGTATGTTTTCATTATTATAGCTTTTTTTTTTTTACCCCCTTGCAGCAAAAATGAAGATTATATTCGCAATGAATGATTAGCAAATATACCGTCTATAGATTAAGTTCACCCTGATCTGTTGATTATATAAATTAGTAACAGATAAAAACATAAGTTTTTTTGAGAGAACGACAAATGTGAAAAGAACTTTCTTGCTTAAGAATGACGTTCGATAATATTATCAACCAATCGATACGCTCCGTAATTTCAGAAGAGAAGAATAAGAAAAAACGCTTAGGAAAAAAGCTATTTACCCTCAGCAAAGGGTATTCGTCATTAGTAAAGCAAAAACAGAAGGAAGAAATTTTGAACTTTAGTTTACAAATAGAGCAATCTAAAGAAACCAAAGCCTTTAAATCTGATATTAAAGATAGGAAATTCCAGCGAAGGAATGCATTTGCAGAATGCTGCCATGCGGAACGAAAATTGATGGTAAAAGTTGTAGTAGAGTTGAAAATACAATCTTACATGCAAGAATTAATTTCGTGATTATCTCCACATGCAAGAATTAATTTCATGATTATCTCCAAATACAAGTTATTGTCGATTCTGTCATTACCCAGAGTCGGCATTTTAAATTATGCTGTTTATCCCATAAACATGTCGATAAAATTTGTCATTCATTAATAAAACTTATCACAGACGATTATTATAATTGAGTAAATATATTATATTTAGTTCTTTAGTGTTTTATACATAAGATGTAAAGTTTACGCTTTAGTCTTCCGTTGGTTTTTCTTCAACAAAGTATTTAAAACCGTTCTTTATTAAACACTCGACGGGTTTTTTGTTAAAGAGCTCGACGTTTTTTTTTTCCTATAAAATTTCGTTTATCGTTTTTTTATTGTGCGATATAGCCTAATTAAAAATCAGACGTTATGACTGGATGAGACAGCCCAATTAGGGATGGGATGTAATGACTGGTTGCGACAGTCAAATATAGGAGGAGAATTCCATTTGTGATTCAATCTAACTATCTATCCTAGTGAAGCTATCTTAAATGGATTTTCAACAAAGTGGTAAAGAAAATAATTTCCCCTCATTATTTCAATTAAGCTTTTGTTTCGAATTAGTACGTATTCATACTTTGTAAATTATGGCTTGATGTCAAAGTGATATAGGGAAATACAGTCGGATGATCCTGGTTGTAAATGTTCTTTATGCGTAAATTATCCTAAGAACAGGTCATTGGTAGATCAGTCCAAATGTGCGAAGGTCTAAGAGATGAGCTTCGTTAATGACTTGTTTTGTAATGACGAGTGCAAAGAAAACATCCATAAATAGACGTTTATAAGTGATATTTTTTTATATAGGTTGTCATTTTTAATTTTGCAATTAAAATCTCTCGGTCGAAAACTTTAGATAAGGAATCTACATGGGCGTTCTCTATTTATAAAGTCTAGTGTGAAAAGCCAAGATAAAAACAAAGATGTCCTGAAAACTCGAGTCGATCTTTGTAAGAAGAATTAATTAAATTCATTGTTTGATATGCAGAAATGTCTCTTGTCCGACTCAATAACAAATTATCAATATTTTTTTTAATATCAGGATAACGTTGGGATTAGGAAATATCAAAATATTGATCGCGCGCTGACTACTTACGCAAATCTATTTCGACATCCAATTACAAGACTTCCAGTTCGGCCTAAATATACATTAAAGGCAAAATCTCTTCATTATAAAATGACAATGTACACAAAATAAAGCCAATCCGCCATCGATAAGTTAAGAAAATTAGGCAATTAACTTGCATAACTTGTCTTCTCACGAAGTTTGAGAAATCATTTAGTATCTCAATATTTCAATTTTTTTTTATTTTTCAAAATCGGCGCACGGCAAAACCATTTTCTACTTTTTTTTCAGATAAATCATCAAACGTAGTTCGAAAAGGGGTAGGGTTATTAGATCATGTGTCATCAAGGCAATATCGTGGATTTAGACTCTATAAACCTTAAGTCAAGTTTTCGAATAAAAAGTATGATTTTAAGTAAGAACGGTCTAAATGTCAATGATCATTCGAAATTACACCAGCACTGTTTTACGTTACCATCTTGCCCTGCATTTCGATGAAAATTAAGCTATTAAGATACTTATGTTATTGTTTTCTATTTGAAATTTCATTGAAAAACTAATATGATTTAATCCGTAATTTTTTTTTCTAGTGTAAACAGTCTTTTAATTGTTATTAATGCTGAAGGTTAACAACATATGTTGATCTTAGAGGAAAATTCTTTTTTTCCTTTTTTACTCTTCCATGTTTGAGTTATTATTCTTCGTTAATTATCTGCAAAAATGTCTTTTCTTTATTGTCCCAATCATAGGCACTTCTAGAATGAGTATGAAAGGGGCATTAGGGTTTCAAATTGTTTGGCAAAGGGAGCACTTTGATGTTAAACAGAGAAAGTCTAATCCACGGAAAAAGGGGAAGGAGAAAAAATCAGAACTTTGTTTCAACTACTTTAGTTAATGAAATAATTAAATATATTTAGTTTATATATAAGTATATATTAATAAGTTTATATATAATATATATCAATAAAGTATATAAGTATATAAGTAATATTTTTTTTGTAACAAACATTACAACGTTTAACAAAAACATATTTAAATTATTATTCCGGAGCATATTCACCATCTACTTTACTGCTTCCCAATTGTTTGGGAGCCGATCATTTCTCTAATCCGATTAATATGATAGTCTTTAGGCGCTTCTAGAAAGAAAATGTGGCGGATGAGGAAATAGTTCTTAGTCTTTGTTAGGGACAGATTTGACAACACAATTCTTAACATGCACAGTACTTGGTGAAAGAAGATATAGTTCTTTTTCTGCCGTCATAATGTGTTGATTGCAGAGTGAAATGGTCAAGTTAAGCCAAGTAGACATCGCTGTTGGTACTAAATGGTTGTTTACCGTTTTGTCGGGAATCTACCACTGCTGACGCTATTCTACTAAAAACCAGGGCTGTGGAGTCGGAGTCGGAGTCGTGGAGTCGGAGTCGGAGCTCACTTTGGCTGGAGTCGGAGTCGGAAAAATTGTACCGACTCCGACTCCGGTTTAAAAAAAAATCTTTCAAAGCTTCATAATTTTCATAAGGATTTTATAGATGTTACAAAACTACAAGTCCCAGGATGGTCTGAAAGCTGTAGGATATCCAGACACAATGGGAATTGTAGTTTGCAACAACTGGAGGACAAGGAGTTTGACATGTTATTTTTAGGCCTTTAAAACAGTGATAAGCAATAGGGTATTTTGCTGCTTATCACTTAGAATCATATATCACCTCCCTTGCGCTCTCCTCTACCTTCCCTTAAACTATATAACTTCATGATCCCCTAACTCCCGACTTAAATTGTCTGGCACTGTGCTACATATTCTTAGTAGAAAGCTAGGCGTGCCACCACCAAGCACCAAAGAGTTGCTCCACAAACAGAAAGACTGTAAGTATTCAATTAACTTTGTTTCTCTGGAGAGAGAGAATATTAGAAAATTAGTGATTGAAGAAGCTGTTAAACAAAAAGAAGAACTTAATGAATGTCTCAAGGGACGCTTTGTGTTTCTTAACAGAGTGAACTATTTTGCAATCAATGTTTAATTCTTTTTTGAAAAAAATGAAGCAGTTACCAAGACATTGGCAGTAAAAGACGCCAAAACTAATCACACCAGCGAATTTCTCCAGGTCTTAGTAGAAAAGATTCTTAAAGAATTAGAACTTAAAGAAGAACAAGTCCTTTCATGTTTGAAATATTGTCCAACTGACAATATTTCAAACATGATTTTAACAAATTCATAATGTTATTAGCAACTGCATAAGAGTTTATTGCATAACAAGAGTTCAGAAAAGTTGTTTGTTTAGAAATTGTTTTCTTATAAATATTGTTTAAAGCACTAAGTGGATGGATTATTTGTATCATAGTGATGAAATAGCCAATGTTAACATTTTACTACAGTTATTTGTTGTTACAAACAAATAACTGTAGTAAAACAAACAACTATTTGTTGTTACAAATTGGTTACTTATGAAGGAGTCGGAGTCGGAGTCGGGAGTCGGAGTCGGAGTCGAAGTCGGGAGTCGGAATCGGAGTCGGTCCATGATAAAATCAAGGAGTCGGAGTCGGAGTCGGAGTCGGAACAGCAGCTTACCGACTCCACAGCCCTGCTAATAACAAAATCCGTTTTGAGGTGATTTCCCAGTTATTTGTTCCCCTTCTGTCCCACCAAACATAAGACATCGTGTTCTTACAAAGGATAGCTTTCAATGCTCCTTTCCGCCCGTAGAAATGTCTAACGAAGAAAGCCACGATTCGTCCTTAGTGATGAGATTCTACAAAAAAGGAGTTTTTTCGTTTCGCTGCAGCAAAGCGAGAAAATTTGGACAAGTTTTGCTTTGTTGTTATCGGAGTAAATTATGAAACTTTCAGATTGTGGAAAACCTATAAAAATAAAGGCTAAATCAACGCTATAAATATTCGCAAAAGTGAATATTACGTACTCTTTAAGAGATTTTATGGCGATTTAATATATTTAATTCATATCCTTAATTACTCATTTTAACCATAAACCCACACTTTCGAATAAACTCCCCTTACATTTAAGCCCCAATCCCTAAAAATCAAGTTGTCAATAAAGCCTCCGATGTCTAACTTGGTCATTTTTGATAGCAACACACACTCCAAAGAAACACCGCTGTCAAAAACAACTCTCCCTTTTTTCTTTTGTTGATTTGGTGTTCGGGCCGAACCGACGTTGTATTGGTAAATTACCATGGTAAATTATTCTGTGTGCATGAAGAGAAATCGCAAAAATCGTACTAATACACACGTATTACTTTCTACAAACATATATATGAATGATTTTGAATATTAGTTTATAATGTTATTTTAATAATTGCACCATCAGTACTTTTTTACTATGATATTTACTATAATATTTTCGAAAATATTTTTACTAAAATATTTTCACTATAACATATACAAAAGACTGGTATTAAATCATTTTAGTTTTAAGCTGTTTCGTGAACTTTATTCATAGCAGTGATTATGATAACAGAGTTATTGGAGACTAAAAATATCTTTGAGAGTAGTGAACAAAGATTGTCATTAACACCTGGACAATATGAGGAGGTAAAATTTTCAAAAGTTATGTTACACATGCATAAGATATGTTACACATACAGAAACAGACACACAGAAACACACACACACACACACAGACACACACACAGGCACACGCACGCACGCACACACACACACGCACACACACACACACACACACACACACACACACACACACACACACACCGAAATACATACACACATACAAATAAAAATTGCTTAAATGTTGACCACATAAAATTTGTATTAAATATATAACTTTCAGCAAAAGCCTGAAAAGATTTCAAATGACTTTTTGAAAATAATAACCGAAGGTCTTACACAGTTGGGCCATACAGCAGATGGATCAAGTCTGGCATTTCTTAACTTAAAATTATTGGTAAGATAATAATGTAATCTCTTTATTTATGCTCAGAATAAAGTTAACAAGTTAAACAATTTTCTTATCAGTTTTTTACAAAATTAAAGTTTACATTTAAAATATCATTAAATAACATAGTTTAATCTTACATTATTATGATTAATGATAATGTCAAGGAGAATTGTTGTATTTTTTATGTTAAATCCTCCTTAAGGTGTAAGATGCATATTAAACACTAATTATGTTAAAAAATTTTAGAATAAAAATTTGGTTGATGTTGGTTTTATAGATGAATATCGTCACATTCAAGTTCTAGATGTTTCTCACAACCATATTAATGGTGAACTTTGTATTTAAAAACAAAACTTTGAATAAAATTGAATCATTGCTAAAAATTTTAAAATAAATATGCATTAATACTTATGCATTAATAAAAATACATTTTCAGATTTGAGTGCATTATCTTCTCTCAAATATTTGATATCAATAAATGCATCCCATAACAAATTGGAAAAAGTGTTATGCTTTGATGGATCTAGTACAATCAGAGTATGCTATTTATTATGTTTTTTTAATATCTTGAGTTTAACTTTGATAATAAAAGCTATATAATTTAAAAATGTCTTCCTTCTGGTGAAGTTATTTATTTATTTTCTTTTTTAGAAAATAGATTTTTCATATAATCTAATTAACGATATTGGTGATTTGTCTTGTTATCCTTTACTTAACACATTATTGTTGGACTGTATCTTTCTTTTATATATACATATATATATATATATATATATATATATATATATATATATATATATATATATATATATATATATATATATATATATATATATATATATATATATATATATATATATATATATATATATATATATTGTATCTCCTATTTCTTTATAAAAGATTTAAATTTAGACCAGGTTAAAGTAGTCTAATAATTTTTGTGAAAAAAAAATCACCTTTTTTGATCATTTAACAGGAAAATTATAGTTATGATGTAAAAAATTAAGTAGGAGTTTGGCTTATTAACAAAAATTTTGAAAATGTATAGTGGAGACCGGGGCTAGTTGGCTACAGTTTTAGTTTTTGAGCTCTGTGCATTTCTGGGTGAACTTTTTTGAGGAATTTGGTAAGCATGTTCAACTGTCAAACATTAAAATAAATGGTAATTTGTGGCCCAAAAAGGCCTCCAAAAAAGAAAAAAAATATGTTCCAACTTACCCCGGCCCGGGGTAAGTTGCCTTGACTCTCAGGTTAAGTTGGCACACCTTATAAAAAGAGACAAATTTAGCAACATTAAGCATATGTTTCAAGCGCATCTTTTACATGAAAAGTCTTGATGATTTTAATCCAACAATATTTTTTTACATTAACTGTTATTGTCCTTAGTCAATTGAATAGACTTTCCCTCTATAAAAATAGCATCAACAGCATTTTTTGTAACATTTTTAGAATTTACAGGCCTGTCTACATTTTTTTTTATAACTTCTCATGTCTGTAGATCTGTAGTGTTTTACAACTTAAGTGAATTTACGGCTAATGCGAAAAGTTGTAAGTTGGCACATGTTGCCAACTAGCCCCACGATCACTGTTCCAACTAACTCCAAAAGCTTTTTGCTCATAAAATGGTTCATAAATCCCCAAAAACGCAAAATATTGAGAAACACAAAATGTGACTGGTTAGAGTGAACCATACAACACCTAAATCTATTCGAGTTTACTTGTAGCTAATGCTATTGCTTTTTAAAATTGAAAAAGTAATATAGTTACAAAAGTTACAAAATTAGTAAAAAAACAAAAAAGTCGCTGTAACTTCTATGTGCATGCCCTTATAGCCCTGATACTACACTGAAAGATGAATTAGTTAAGTGGGAAGGTTCCATGTGAATTTTGGAAATTTCTGGTGGAAAATTCCAAAGTTAAACACAGGGTGTCAACTTACCCCTGTAGCCAACTAGCCCCGGTCTCCCCTAAAGTTTGAATAATTTCTTATTACGGTTCACTTGAAATTTCATATCACTTAATGTTTACTTCTCAACTGGTAAAATAGTTAATCAAATCAGAGAAATCACTGGTATACAGAAATGCTCACAGTTGTGTAAGCTGAGTTTTTCTCATAACAGCATAAAAAGTATTTCTGGATTGGAAAAGCTGCAACTTCTTTCAGAGTTAGATATTGTAAATTTTATTTTTTAAAGAGTAATCTTTTTTTCTTTTTTTTCCTCAATATTATGATATTGAAAAGAAAAGAAAAAGATTAATAATTGAATGAAAGTGGAAAATATTTATTTTGATTAATAATTGAATTCAAATATAATGATATTTGGATTTATAGTCTAAAATTAACATTCAACCATTTTTATTGTGTTTATACATTTTTATATGTCATTTTACATTCTTATAATAAATGTATTCCATTAAAACTACATGATTTTTTATTCTTCAGCTGATTTCTTTAGAGTTACAATGAAATAACTCAAGCAGAGGGTCTTGAAGATCTTCAAAGTTTACAGGTTAATACATTAAATGTATTGCAATATGCAAATTACATTAGAAGTACTCTTTGAATTCAATATTTTGTGATTAGAATTGATTTTTTTTTTCATATTTTACTTTTGTAAGGGTAAAAATACAGAAATTGATTTATTTTTCCATTTGTAATTTTCCATTTATAAATATTTAGATAAATAAAAACAGTTTTTAAACATCAAAAGTTTAAAAAAACATCTTCATACTTCAACTGTATTTCAGTAGTTACATCATTTAAATACTTTTAATTTTAATGTAACTAAAATCAAAACTTGTCAAGTAATGTAACTAAAATCAAAATTTGAGAGAATCTTGAAAGCACCAGAGATTTACATAAGTAGAGTATGGTTGACCAGAGAGTTACATTAGTAGAGCATGCTTGACCAACTACATGGATAAAAACCTGAATCTTAAATTTCCTTACAAAGTTAGGACAATATCTTGTCATTGGAACTGGTTAAATTATTGAAGGAAAAAAGAGTTGGATGTAGCACTTAATTGGCAATTAAATCATAATTGCTACATGCAAATAACAAAATCTAAAACTGATGTTGAAACAATTGACTTTATTGAAATAATTGTACTTGATTATTGTATTTTCAATACAACTGTAGACTGCAGATAATTCAATAAAGGAAAAAAAAAAAAAGGTGTCACTTAGACTTTAACAACTTTCAGCTGCTTTATGCTCTGACAGATCTTTCGCTTATCATTAATATCTTGGATCTTGCTGTCTGCTTCAATTTGTTTTGTGAAAAACTTGTTTGTTTTTTTCAAAACAAAATGTGAGAATGTCAACTAAGAGTTTTAACCAAGTGATTCAACTCAAAGGTGGTAAATTTACTTTTTTGAAAACAACTTACAACTTACTCCAAGTTAATAAAATGTATTCTTTTTGTAAAAACAAGAATAAAAATAAGCGGTGAAAAAAAAAAGAATTTTGAATAGTTAACTCTGTTACATCCTCTTGAATTTTGTAGAAAAAATTTTGTAGATCAAGTCCTGCTTTCTTTGATTCTTAAACAGACAGCTATAAAAAGGTTTTTCCCATTGTAACAGCAGAAATATATGAAAAGCTAATTTTGTAGACAAGCTACAAAGTTACATATACTACTACATGTCAAATATAATTGAAAGTATTAATTCTTTCAACCAAAGCAAAATCAAAAATAGTTATTTAAAATATGTTAATGCAAAGTCCAAAAAAAGTTTTACATTACACTAGAATGTCACTACATTACACTACATTGTCACGACATTTACATTTCTCTAGAATGTCACATTTAATGTAAAATAAATAAATGATATCCACATACCGTCAATATCTTTTTTGAAACTAGTTGTAAAAATGATTGTGTGCCACTGTATATGTACTTCTTACCAGAATGCCGTGCTTATGGTGGATGCAATTAGTGTAAAAATGTAATACAATGAAGCTAACAGTATGCAGTATTGAAAATAAAACCTAGATGATCCATCAGTGTAAAAACTGTCTGGTAAAGTTTTTAGAAGTACAATTGCTATGAGCTAAAAAGTTATGAGCTAGATGAAGAAATTCAAGTTTCATTTGCTCACAGGCAAACAAGAAATTAAGCAAATTTATCAATCAAAAAGTTTTCTTGCATCAATATAATTTTTAGCTGCGATATCAATAAATTGAAAAAATAAATATGCATAGTTGATGCATAGTTTTATTGCAGATATTAAAAAAAAGCACCTCAAGAATTGAAAATAGCACCTCAAATATTGAAAAAATTTGAAATTGTTTCATTAAATTTTTTAAAATCTTTAAATCAAGCATTGAAAGCATTTAAAACAGGATATATAAGTAAACTACTTTGGGTTCCTTTTTTATTCAAAATATTCAATAAAGTAAATTACTAACTGCACTATGATAATGAAGTCTGCATACCAAGTCAGGTGCCATAAAAACTGCAATTTTTTTTGGTCCTTACAAATTCCAATTTGATTTAATTATTAAAGTCTTTACTATTAATATTGATGTAAAACTTGAAGCAGTTTTTATTGTAAATAAGGATAAAAACTTTTACAAGCTTCTATTATCTAATATATTTTTTGATTTATTTTAATCACTAGTCTTTTATTTACATTTAAAACAATTAAATGACTTCTAAACCAAGATACATTAAAATGCCACTATAATTGTTTAGTACCAAGATTTTTTGTCAAATTTCCTCTTGATTGCTTTTATAAATTTGTGTGCTATTTTTTAGGTATTATGGTTTTTTTGTTTTGATGTATTATGTAAAATGGTTAAGTTTTATATAGATGAATATATCTTTTTATTTGTAGCATTTGAATTTGGCTTCAAACTTAATTAATGGTTTAAAAGGATTTTCAAGACTCATTGTTCTCAAAAGAATAAATTTGCAGGATAATCAGGTGCTGTTGCATTTTTTTGTTTTACTAGCAACAATTTTAGAAGTTAAAACTTATCAAGTTTCAGGGATAATACATGATTATTTGAATACATGGTATTTATACTGGTTATTTTTGTTAAATAATCAGCATATCATAAAGTGAGTGATTTCTAAAGATTAAGTCTGTTTGTTTTTAATCTTTCTGCAGCACTTGATTCATATATTTTGACAGTGCTGGATTTGAACAATGATAAGAACTCTCTAACTCATGCAACTTTACTTGGAAAATAAGTAAATAAATAAAAAAAGAATTTATTACACATAATATTTTGAAAATTAAAATAACAAAAATATTTCCTTTTTTTTCATTTTTTTTTTTTATAATTTAGGTTCATGACATTTCTGAGTTGGATCATATAAAACACTTAAAGATGCTTCAAGCCCTTAGTTTGCTTCAAAATCCTATTCAGGTAAAAGATGCTGTAAATTTCTTATAGAATCTTTATAAAACCTTTTTTTCTTTCTTTTTGTATTACTTATCAAGATAAAAATAGTTAAGTTATTGAACATTTTTTAATTAATAAGGCATCAAATAACTATCGATTGTCAGTTGTGTTTAAAGTACAAACCCTTATGGAGCTGGATTTGGAGGCAGTAACTATTGAGGAAAAGGTTTGATGATTATTTTTTTGTGAATAATATATATAAGGATTGTTTGACCACATTATTATTTTTACCTGTAAACCTATGTAAACACAGTATTTTTACCTGTAAACTTATATAAACACATACAATATTGCCACAAAGTCAAGTGTTATTAGTAAAATTTTACATAGTTAAACTTTCACACTTTAAACTTTAAGAACAATATTTTAATTTAAACTTAAAAAGTAAATAAGTTATTTATTTCCACACTTGAACTTAATTAGTCCATTATTGATGTGTAAAATTTTTTTCATTTGTTCCATTCATGAGTGAAAATAAAATATTCCTTCTGCTCCTTAACTTTGCAGTAATACATAAGACCTCTGTTTATTGTTTAGAAAGTTTTCTTTATGTTTTAGGTTGAGGCTTTAAACTTTTTCAGTCCAAATAAAAAACTATTAGCAGCATTAGATCATTCATATAACATCATGCAAGGGTATTCCAAAAATGCCGTTTTGTATAATAGGTGCAGCTTTAGAATTTTTTATTATTATTTGTAAAACTTTTGAAAAATGTTAATTCATATTTAAAGCATAGAAACTATTTTTTTCCTTAGTGTCTTACCAAGTGGCCAGCCATACCCAATTCTCATATTGGCTGGTCCAAAGGGCCTTAGAAAAAAGTCCATTGGTAGAGCTCTTTGCCAAGATTTTCCAAAAAGCTTTGGACTAGGGTATTGAAGCAAAATTTTTTACTCTCTCTCTCAGTGATCATCCTTTAGTATTTTTTTCTTAGTAACCATGCCTCAGAGTATGTTTCCTCAGTAATCAATCTTCAGTATTCGGTAATGAAGCTTTAAAATTTTTTGATTTAGAGCTTTTTTTTTACTGAAAGTAGTTATCTTTAGATTAGGCCATTCAACTAAAGTGCACAGGATAGAAATGAATGAAAAAGTCCCATTCTACCACTACATCACTGAAGAAAGGTTTCACAACAAAAGGTTGAAGGTGATTTGAAAAATTCATCTTTTCAATGGATGCTAGCATACTGAATTCATTTCCAAGTCCATTTTTTTACTATTAAATCATTTAAATTGCTTCTTTTTTTTTTTAAATGATTTGATATTAGTATATTTTTGTTTTGTTTTTAATTGTTATTTTGATTTGTTGCTCTTATAAAAGTAAAAATGTTTTGAGAAAGAAAAATTTTTTTTGCTGTATGAGAAAAAACTTTAAAAGTTATGAATAATTTTTTGTTAAACAATTTCTTTTCAATATTTTATTTACTTTATTTTATTTGTAAAGTAAACTAAATTATTTTTCTAGGGCGATTTTATACATACTTGCTCATTGGATGGAGATTATTTTGGAATATCGTGCAATGAAGTTGAGAATATAGCAAAGCAACACCTTATTTGTATCCTGACATTGTCACTTGAGGTTGAAAGTTCATAACTATTTTCATTTACATTTTCTTTATCTATTGTCAATTTTATTTTGATTTTTTACTGATTATTCTTAAAGACCTTCAGTTACTTAGGGTGCTAATTTAAAAATCTTCAATTGTCTAAAATGTCCTTCAGCAAAAGCAGTAATTAAAAATGTGCTTTTATGATGCCATAGTTTTAATACAGTAAGATCTACCTACAGCCAATAACCTATAAAGTGGGGAGTTGAATTTATATTCAAATTCTCTATAAAACAGACATAAAGTAAACCTTTTTTTTACACCAAACAAAATTTCTAAAACGAATTTCGTTAAAGTAAATACAGTGTGTAGAGGTACGATTTTTATGAAATAACACAAATATTTTCCATAAACTTAATATGTAATAGTTCATCTTGCAGTCTTTTTCTTCCCATTGTCATTAATTCTTTTGAACTTAATGACTTTTTTAGAATGTTCTTATGCTGTTTGAAGCACAGGTTTTAGTTTGCAAGTTTTATTTTTCCTGAATTTAGTGTTATGAAAGAGAAATTATTTAGATTTTTTCTTTTTATCAAATCCTTTTTTTTTTTAAAAAAGCCTTAAAAAGTTTTCTTTCTTTTCATAAAATGAAAGTTATCTTTACTTAAAAGGTACAAATAAAATAATTTATTAAAAGTTACAAATAAAATAATTTATTGAAAAATATTACAAATAAGATTTTTTAAAACTATTTTGAAAGTTATAAAATTGAGTTTTAGAGTGTTAATGCAACTTCTGTTAATTTAAGAGAGTTCTCTTTATTTATTTAAACTAAATATATATATTTTTTGTCCTTTGTCCTATTTTCAAAGCGATACGATTTTTTACAAAATCTCCTCCTTGAGTTTGTTTTAAGAAGTATTTATAATCAGCTCATGGAAAAAAAAAGGTTTACTAACAGAGCATTTAAATTTTTTTTAGGGTGTCTTGAGTTTTAAGTATTCTCATTTTCAGCCAAGATATGTTCTGCTGTTACCTGAGGACAAAAAGGTAAATGTTAATAAAACCATTTAAACCAATTATTGTTGCAGTTATATTTCTCATCTTTCATTGTGTTTCTCTTTAGAAGTACGATACAAGTTTGTCTGGCTTGAATCAATGGAATGAGTTTGTAGAATTTCATCGAGACCACCCAGGTTGTTTTGATACCGTTATTGTTACAGGTATTTAGAATATTGCCTCGTTAAATACTTTTGAATTAAAAAAAAAAATCATGTTTTGATGATTGCCAGTATGGGGTGTCATTTAAAACATGAAAATACGCCAAGAGAATTTTGATTTAATATTTTTTCATTTTTATCTCATTTCTTTTTTTTTTCTTTTTTTGGTTGTAGATGACTTTGGTGAACGTTACAACCAATTAAAAAGTGCAGTTGTTGAGTTTTTTGGAATAAAGTCTGAAAGTGACTCAAAAAGTTCTACAAGTATAGAGCGCTTTTAAGACACAAACTACACTTAGTAGTTTTTGCCTCAGTTCTTACATTTTGTCCTACTTTTCCATCATAAAGATTTTAAACGTATGATTTGTTTATACTTTTACCCTTAAAGTTTTTAAATTTTTAAAATTATTTCAAAAAAAAAAAATCAGTTTATCAACTGTGTTCAATTTGAACGCAGAATAAAACTAAAAGTAATCGATCTCGGTGTGTTTACTTCATGATTTTATCTTTTTAATTAAATTTTTAATTTTAACAACTCAATTTTCGAACCAATAATCTTTCGTCAAGTTTTTGGGCGTGTACTTATTTACAAAGAAAAAGAAACGATAACTGATTAGTTAAGAATCCATATCGCACCAAGAAGCCTAAGACGAAAAAAGGTTTAAAGTAGACTTTGTTGTCATTGTTGCTTAACAAAATTGTTTAATTTCCTCCATTTTACATCAAAAAAAAAAAGATTTGATATTTTATTATTCATAATTGTATAAGTTCGAAAGCTGTACAAGTCTAGATTCGTTCATTTTTATTTTACATGACATAAAAAATAAAAATGACCAAATTTGGACACTATTTTAACTTACTGAATTAATTATATATATAACAAAGTACAAAACAAAATATCGTTTAACACAAAGACCACAAAGGACACTCTGTGATAACTAATTAGAACGTTCTGAGAAAATAAAATGACGTCTAAATATCGGTACAAAAATATTTAGATAGCTTAAATGTGAGACCAGTTCTTACAATAACTCTGTGTTAATATGTCTCAATCGGACACATCCTGAATAAAACCATTTGGTGTAGCGATCGCACTGTAATATTTCATCGCCATAATTAACACTGCGACATAATCTGTTGATACACTGTTAATTTCATTGAAATCTTAAGCTCTCGATTGAAATTCTGGATTCTGTGCTAGTTCTAAGCGTTTAAAGAAAGAAGTTTTTTTTTTGGACAGAGTGCAACCACTGTTCCTTATACGAGTGGAAGTTATTTTTAAAGTACGAACTGAAACTGTCAGGAGCGGAAACGCGCTCTTGTAATCTTTCATATGCAGTGTTATACTCTTAAGAGTACAATGACGCCAGCTGCAATAGCTGTGTTTAAATTTAAGCATAGTAAAGATTTAATAACGAAGTATTCAAGCACAAGAAGTGCTTGAACATTTCGTCATTACGTCATAATCTTTACTATGCTTAAATTTAAAGTTTGCTATCACACGCTCTATAACTCTCCGTGATAGGAAATTTTGCGTAATTTTTAACTATCACAACGGTTTAAGTTCTTCAGCTAAAATTATTGCCACAGTCGTTCAACTAAGAAGTATGCCATGTGCGTTCATAAATCAAAAGATTGTGCGTTTAACGTAAATTCCGCTAAATAATCTGGAAAAATGTGAAAGCTGAAATTGTTTCGATTCCACACAACTCACATTCTAAAGAAGAAAACCAAAGAATCTGGACAGACATTTTGATCTAGAACTTTCTGTAACGCATCTACTAGAAGCTGGATATTTGCATGAATAGCACTGAAATATACAATTCCAGGAATCTCACGCTGGAGCTTAACGTTGTAAGGACGTAGAGAAACAAGTTTGGAAAGTTGATTCACTACAACAGAGTGATCATTTTGAAATAATGCAAATGCTTGTTTGAGTATGAAAAGAAGATGGCAAGACCGCTTCTTTTCCTGCGTTGTTTTGCAAATTGTAAAATCTTTGAGACCTGGATCCGTGAGATGTCATCACGAATATAAAAACGGGACACTAGTGAATCGCAAGTCTTGTTCTCCTTCTTACAATCCGAACTTGGGCGAGCATTAATGGAACAAAAGCCATAACGTTTATTAACTTCCATTAACAGCGATTGTTTCATCTTTAAGCAAGATCTGCAAAATACTTTCTTAACAGCTTTGCCAAATTATGAGGAGTGATGTAGGAAGAGGGGGCATCAGTTTTGGCTAGCTCGCGTTTAACTCGCTTGCTTCTCGACCACGTTGTCGACACTCTTCCAACTCTGTCTCAGATATCTGGTATCGCAACTTCCTTATCCGCGCGCTCAAGATATTCTTAATTAGTATCCCAAAATCTATTGTATCCTTGAGGTTGCTGGAATTTGAAAAAAAAAACATACATTATTAGATAACGCATGAAATATAGTTAAAAAAAAATTTTAATGATCTTAAGATGATGCTTTAAGATAATGTTAAGCCACTTAAAAAATCAGAAACCACAGAAAGACACTATTTCGCACTGAAGTTTATAGAATTGCATTCAGATGTTGTGAATAATCGTTGAATAGTGTTAGCTTAAACAAATTTACATTTATCATTAGTAGCTGTACTTAATCTTAACAAAAAAAACTTACGAAACAAACTCTTAACAAACGATATGAATTCATAACTATCGTGTTTAGAACATATTCATGATTTAAAAATGATCTTATTTAAAATCAGAGTTTTAAAAACAACGAAAAACAGAGTTGCGTACAGATAGGGTGAAAGTTGAAAGTCATGACGTAATCAGTACTCACCGTGAATTGTAGATGACAAAATATACGAGAAATTATGATTCCGCAAGGTCAACAGCACATTAAAATAATATTGCATAAATGTTATCGTTCAAACAAAGGAAAACCTTAAACATAATATAAACATCAATTTTTTTAACAAAAAAAATTGTGAAACAAATAAATTAATATCCAGATGTAAACCAAACTTATAGTTTGATAATGATATTATTATTTATGTAAAAAGGTATTTATGGGTCATTTGATAATAATATTATTATTTATATAAAACAGGTATTAATGGGTCATTTGACCAAAAAAAAGCTGTCGCTCTTATCGATTTTGATTTTCTTGTTTTTTATCATTTCTGCCATGAACTTCGTCCCAGAGTTTGTTTTTGAGTACTAGCTCTTTCGAAAACGATAAAAATATCATCAAATTTAAGTGTAAACGTCTTCTTAAAGGATTTTTCTTAGAGATTGTAACATCTTTACAGTGTATCATCACAAGTTTAGTGAGTCGAATCATAAGTTTTGTCGAGGCAGCGAAAGAGGTAATTTTTTCAAGCATATCATATTTACTATTTCACTTTAAAGCTAAGATTACACTTAAACAAATAATTTAAAAGAAAATTTCTTGTTCTCTTTATTTATTAGGTTGTTGAGAATGAAATCAATGTCTACGAAAAAAAGTTCAGAATTTTTGATAATTGAGATAATCTGAATTTCTGTTTTTTTTTTTTTTTTGTTTTTTTTTCAATTCCCTTTTTTTACTTTAGCAATTAATAATAAGTAACAAATTGGGTATAAAAATAATTTAACTTGCATAGTATTATATAAAGCTTGTTACTTTTTCTTGTGACACCGAAGTTGATGCATGCGTTTTTTTGTAATTATTCTCCTCCCCAGTTACAATACAATCTCTAGTTTTTTATATAATCTGATCTAAATTATCCGGTGTTATGTAAAGTAAGAAATTATCCGGTGTTATGTAAAGTAAGAAATAATGAACTTAAAAATTTAGAAATACAGAGCTTAAAAGTTAAGAAATATGGAATTTAGAAATTAAAAAATGGCGAACTTAAAAATTTAAAACTGATTTCCATTAAATGAAAGAAAGAAAAAAGAAAAAGAAAGAAAAAAGAAAAAGAAAGAAAATGATATTAATACAGCATATGATACATATGCTGTATTATATCATTTGATATATGATATATGATACATATGATGCTGTGCTCTTTATTTCCTAGGAGCAGATATGTGCACTTCATTGCACTGAAGATTCAAAAAAAGGAATTTACCGAAAAATACGAAAGTGCTTGTTACAAGAGGTCCTGATTATTGATTTCAACAATTTTTATTGTTATTTTTTAGTCTTGGGTAAGTTAATAAGAATAAACTTTTGCAACCGCTAAAAGTTCTGGAATAAATTTTTGTTAGGTATCCAAAAAAAAAAAGTTAAATAGAAATATATAAAAACAAAAGCATAATTAAAAATGATAAATAAAAATAGATGAAAAGAATATTTCAAAGAAAATAGATTAAGAATGCACAACGAAGCTACTTTTAAAATTAAATTTTCTGTAACAGTACAGAGTGCTAATTATTTAGGTTTGAACAGATTAAATTTTTACAATTTCGTACATGTGTGCGAATCAAAGCAGGCTTAAGTTTTAGAAATTTATAACAAACTTAATCAAGAAATAGTCGAGTTTCGCAGAATAGCGGCTATTCTTTCTGAACACGAAATATAAAGTTTTTTTGTAAGTGGCATGTACGTCAATTTATGTGTTTATCCATCTGTTCAAATGATGTAAACTTTAAATTTAAAAAATGTGTCCTAATAAGAGCTGTTTCCCATTTAAATTATTTACTATGAGAAAGATGAATTGCAACAATGAAAATGCAATTTTCCATATTTTATGTAACTTAGCTATATACACTAACGAATGTATGAGTAATATATGTATGTATGTATGTATGTATGTATGTATGTATGTATGTATGTATGTATGTATGTATGTATGTATGTATGTATGTATGTATGTATGTATGTATACATATGAATATATATATATATATATATATATATATATATATATATATATATATATATATATATATATATATATATGTATATATATATATATATATATATGAAATTAAAATTCATGTAAAGATATTTAAATATATGATTAATAAATCTGAAACAGACAATTCGACATCTTTATATAAATAAATAATTATAAGAAGAAAAAGCATTTCTTTAAAGTCTGAAGTACTAACATACAGCGCACATTCTTTAAAAGTTTTTTAAACATATATAATTTAGGTATAATTTTGATTTTTTTTTTATCCGGTTTTTGATATAAACTAATGATAATATTGCACATACATACATACATACATACATACATACATACATACATACATACATACATACATACATACATACATACATACATACATACATACATACATACATACATACATACATACATACATACATACATACATACCATACATACAAAACAAATAAAATAGTATTTACACTTTCAACAAAAAAAGGCTTTTTTTTATTTCAAAGATTGACATCTGGTTAGAAATTAAAACGAATTTATAAGTAGTTTTACTGAATGATATCTGGTTAAAGATTACAGATTATTGAAAATGGACAAAAGCGCAGAAGCTAATTCTTGCTTTTCACCGTTAGTGGTGGTCATCTTGTCGTATATTGAATCTACAACTATCGTGTTTGGAAATGTAATTTTATGCTGGTGTTTTTACTCAAAAAAGCTTTTGAGAACTAAACAAAACTACTTCGTTATTTCGCTCAGCGTCAGTGATTTACTTGTTGGTTTTGCTGTTCCACCTTGTGAATATTGTGCTTACTCAAAAGGCTGTCATTGTTCTACGTTTTGCAAGGGACTTATGAACTTTACTATGTTTTCCTCCGTCATGAACCTTGTACTTATTGCTTCTGATCGATACTTCTCAATGATAACACCGTTTAAGTACGAAGTTTTTCTAACAAAACTAAGAGCTCAAATGATTGTGGCAGGTGGATGGCTGGTTACAATTTTGCTCATGGTTACTCCGTTGACGTGGCAACTAAACAAAAATGTAGCCAAACTTTATTCCAAACAAATTACCTTAAATTTTACCATTTGCATATTTAGCATAATTATTGTCATTCTTAGCATACTTTTCTTTGCTTACATCAAGATTGTGTTTATTATTAAAGAAAAGTTATCTGGAAAAAAGGCATCGAATCCGGGGGGCATTAAAGCTTGCATCATGGTGTCAATAAGCTTCTTTGTATTTTGGATCCCAACATGCGTTGTCGAAATAATGTTAGAAAGTGATGTCGTAATTAGTTCTATTGCGTCACCAATTATATTTACCGTTCTTCTGTTGAATCCTTGTTTAGATCCGTTTTTTTATGCTTATTACAGAAAAGATTTCCGAAAAGAAGTTGCTGGGTTGTTCAAAAAATTAAAAAAAAAGGCCATAGATCCCATAATTTTTATCTCATAAATTGGAGATGAAAGAAAAAAGGGTTTAACTTTCAGCAACCAAGGGTATTTCCTCACCAATTTTTTTCCTCCAGCCTTAATTTCTCGGTTGTTATCATAAACTCGTTTTGATAGTGTAAACCGAGGCTTTTCCCCATCAAAACGAGAATACGAAAGATTTCCATACAACTCAAACTCAATAAAAGAAGCTCTATGTTGAGACAAAACGCAAAATGTTGCTGAGACATGCATTTTTTAAAATATTTAAATACTAAATCATTGTTTGGCTTGACAACAAATGCTCAAGGTTTTCTGAGGCTCAATAGCCAGTTATACTCCGATAGTATGCCATTTAGTGGTATGGATAATAAATTTTTGTGCGAAGTTTTTAGAAGTGATCATTATTCGAAACAAAAAGTAATGATTAGAGTATGGAGCGGTGGCATACCACGTTTTTTTTTGAAGAAAGGAATAATTTATGTTAAATAATTAAAAAAAAGAACCGCACATATGATCTGTGATGTTTTTTTAAGATGTTTTTTCGTAACTTTCGTTAGTCTTCACCTCGTACGCTTTTTACACCATATTTTTAAATTCATATATATATATATATATATATATATATATATATATATATATATATATATATATATATATATATATATATATATATATATATATATATATATATATATATATATATATATATATACTAATAATCTTAAAATCTATAAAACACTCGATATAAGTAACAATTTAAAAAATATTGGATTTCGTTAAACATTGAAATATTTTTATCATATTTTGTTTAGTCTTATAAACAGGAAACGATATTAGACTAATTTTGTTGTTTTGTTCTTTTAAACTTTAAGTAAAATTAATATTCAGTTCTACTTTATTTAAATTGCTAAATTTTAGCGTTAGTGCTCGTTAGTGCCCCGTTAGTGCTCGTTAGTGCCCCGTTAGTACTGTTAGTGCTCGTTTGTAACGATTATCCTTAGAGTTCGTTATTGTACCAAAAAGATGATTGACAGTTTAAACAATACTGAGCGTTTTAATTTTGACGAAGAAATTTTTCCAAACTTTAGAACGATATCTTAAATCAGCTGACATTTTTTTGATGCGGCGAGCACTGACATCAAGCAAACGTTGTGAGTGCAGGAGTGCTCACATAGGGTGTATACATTTTTTGTTAGATATCTAATAAATTTATAGTCTGGCAAAAGCAAACTGATGTGCAAGAAAATAGAGAGACAAGGAAGTAATAATACTGTGAATAGTTTTATGCTTAACATCATCAGATCAGAGAGTATAGAAGTTATCTTTACACTATTTGAAGATTCTGTGTAGGAGTAATGGGAAGATACCGTATCTTCCCATAAAAGCAATTTAGATTGATTGTGGGGCTTTAAAAAGGATAGCACTATACATTTTTTAATCGAGTTGAATCGCGCGGTAAATGTTGAATGTTCGATAGGCTGTGCTGAGCGGAGTCAGGGATGTCGTTAAAGTTATGGATAGGGTTTGAGATTTAGGTACTTTTATTTTTTATAGTAGATGTTAAAGTAAAACCAGCGGTATTTATGGGTTTCTAAGTTTTGGATAAGCCATTTCAGTTGGCATATCCGCTTATTAAACTTTAAGGCGTTTCTCCTGAATCCAATGATAAGAAAAGAAAAAATATGAAAAAGGGGGACATTCATTACCTAAGAAAAAGTTTGAAGGTCTGTACATCTATGACCTCTTGATTCTAGAAGATGAGTTGTGGTGGTAAGGGCCATAAGTGCATTGGTTAAAAGCAGTCTCCGTTCATTTGAGCAGACAAAAATACAATCAGTGACGCTCAAAACCAATATGATCGATTGATATCGAGCTTCCAAATATGATCGATTGATATCGAGTTTCCAAATTCTATAGCTTGTTAGAGCTATAATTCGATAGAAGTCGTATCCTAAAAGATTCACATGACAGCTAGTTTCACTTCATAGCTACTAATTGACTCCTGTGTCTTAATATTATCTAATACTTCTACTATATTTGAAGTTAGATTTAGGTTCTGCTTGGTGTAATTCTAGCCTAATTTTGTAATTTCTAATCTAGTGTCAGTATTCGTTTTAAAGTTGAGATTTCCAATTGGATAAAGTTTCTGCTTGATGTAATTCTAGTGTAATTTTTTAATTTCTGGCCATCAGTATTTGTGTTGATGTTAATATTTCTAATTAGGAAATTAAGTTCTGTTCATTATTAGATCAAGGTTCTGTGCATTATTAGATCAAGGTTGTATTTGCATACATTGTTCAAGACAGAGCACTAAATGTCAACAATACTAACCCCTACAAAACGCTGAGGTTACCGATATAGAGAGCTAAAAATCAATAACTCGCAAAAAAAAGATCGATAGAAAAAAACTAGATTGCTGCGCAAGCCTGGCATCGAACCTTGATCGCCTTTGAATTAATTATTAACTTTCCTTTATGCTACACATACTAAGAATGTAGAGTTACACTATATATAAATATACATATTTGATTTAAGCATTTACTACACTTACAAGTTATACTTGACTATATACTCTTGATTAATTGGGGAAGATATACGTAAAAATATATTCAAACAAATCATATATATGCAAATCATATATATGCCTGTGTTCAAATTTTTAAAGCACTAATATTTTTTAAATAAGCCATGTTCAGGTTATTCAAGAGAGGAGAGAAAAAAAAAAAGATAAATATTCTTACCATTTTAAGTAGACTCGAGACTCGGATAAGGACTAATGGAAATGTTAGAATATTGTAGCTATAGTTGTTACAGAGTACGCGGTGTTTAAGCAATTTGACACTTGTAGAAGAGAAAACTTAATTATAAGCTTCAATTTTATACTGAGTACAGTCCCTTGGGACTGGAATGTTTTTTCATTTTTAATTACTTTTTGCATACAGGAAATGAAATTCCAATGAATAAACATTTAAACTCCATTTGCTATTTGGAAGTTAATTCAAACTCATCTGAACCAAATTTTAGCCTAGTGACAATATTCGTTTAAAAGTTGAATTTCTTAGTAGATAACACAATTTCTTGTTTTAGTTCTTGCCTTTATCAATAATTTCTTGGTGTAGTTCCAGCTTTTATCAATAATTGCTAGAAACTTGATCATTTCTAAATGGGTAAGTTCCTCTAAATTAGCTATTTTACTCTACTTCTCAAATTTCAAGGCTTCTTGTTATTGTTTGTTTTAAATGCAATATTTCTAATTTGAGTTCTCTGCTTTCTTGGCGGAAACTTCTATATTTTTTTTACCGTTGACATTTTTATTTGGATTAAAATTCTGCTCGGTGTAACTTTAGCCGAATTCTGCAACTTCTAATCTTGTGTGTATATTCGTTTTACAAATGACTTTTTTAACCGAATTAGGTAATTCCTCGGTGTAATTCCAACCCAGTTTTCAAATTTCTACGCCAATACCAATATTCGTTTTTTAAGTTGATATATAATTGGAATAAAATTTTGCTCGATGTGATTCTGACATAATTCTCCGAACTCTAGCCTAGTGTTAATATTCGTTTTAAAGTTGACATTTCTAATTAAAATAAGTCTCTGCTTAGTGTGATTCGGGTCAGTTTTTCCAATTTCTAGTCTAGTGTCAATACTTCTTTTAGAATAGATACGTTGAAGTGGATTTAGTTATTCTTCGATGTATTTCTAGTTTAATTCTCCAATTTCTAGCCTGATGTTAATATTTGTTTTAAAGTTGACGTTTACAAATGGATCAAGTTGGAAACTTCAACTTTAGGACATCTCAGATGACATTAAAGTCTCAGAGATATCAAATCTATCAGTTAGACAAAGCAACCTAGCCAGATAATGGTGTTTGGTTTGGTTGCTTCCAATTGTCTCAAGATATCGCCAGTATTTCTGCCTTCTGGTTTCAGAATGGGAGCTATGGATTAGTTGGATAAGGTGCTTCGTTCTCATCACCTTCCTTGGACTCAAAACAGCTTTGGGGACCAAAGTTATGTTCTGATGCAAGATGGGGCTTGTGCCATACAAAAAACATAGTCCAAAACTGGCTATAATGAGGCATCAACTTCTGGGATAAAGACTTGTGGCCCCTTAGCTCACTAGAATTGAATTCTCTAGATTAAAGCATATGGACTCCAATTCAAGCTTGGCGTGCTACAAAAATTATCCTTACCTAAATGATCTTTCCCGATCCATTAGAAAGTAATGGGATGGCATCTACATTTACTACATCAAGAGCAACTAAAAGAGGGTCAGGTTTCTTTTGAAAATTTTCAAAATTTTCATTTAAAAAATTTAATGTATAACTTTTTAAAAATAAATTAAACGATAAAAGAAACGAGTCTATTTTTAGCTGATCTCACGTTAACTAACTTTTTCATAATTAAGTTTGATTGGACAAATCGCCTACCGCGAGCCGTAAATTTTGTTAACTGTTTGAACTTTTTATTAAATTCAAGTTTGGACAAACTTGTTCGCAGTCTTATCCCTTATATATAAGTGTAATGTGTATTTCACCAATCAACACGTGAAAATTCACAATCACAAGAGCAGTGATGTACAATGATGTTGTTAAGATAGATTGTCGCTACTTTGAAAACGTTATTGCCAATCTGTTGCTCGGTGTCGTTGTCAATGTGTTGCTCGATGTAAGAATAGAACTTAATACTTGCAATTTTTTTTGTAGATTGGAAACTCTCAAATGGAAGTATTAGACATTTTTTTGTAATTTAAATGATTAGAACTTCAAGAGTTGTTAGGTTTTCTGCTTTTTTAATAAACTCAAATTTGATTTTCAACTTCTAGTGGTTCATGGTCGTCACAAAATCAGTGTGACCCGTTTCAGACTGATTGTTCAAAATCACACGCTCACTACATAACCTAAAATCGATCATGAGCTGCAAATTTTAAATGCATAGTTTCAGTGCTGAAGTCCTAAATGCCCAAGACACTACATAATGAAGAATACCCGTATTTATTAGATGGTGATAATTGCAGAGTGTAGTATATTCCCTCCTAGCGAAGTTTGAACAACCAAGCCACTTTTAAAAGCTTGTCTAAATAGTAGACAATCAGGTGAGTTGCATAAAAGAATGAACCAGTTTGAAAAGCAATAGTGTTAAATTATGTATGCGCTTTAATTTCTGTTTGTGTTTATAATTAAAATATCTTTTGAATTTTCTAATGAGCTGTACGGCTCTCTGACACCGTACAGACACCAGCACTAAACAATTTCTCTCTTGATGTGTTAGGTCTTGGACTGGCTAATGACTGAGACAGGAATGCCAAACTATGGCAAACAATTGATGGCTTGAGAATGCGACAACATTACTCTTATTTGCAGAGTTCAATGATGATTTCTCTGTTTTGCAATAGGCAGCTAGGTACTGGATGCAGCTAGATACTGGATGCAGCTAGATACTGATTAGTGCCAAACAACGTGAATTGTTTAAATTGTAACATGCAATCCTCACTGAACAAACATTGTAAAAACCAAGATGGGTGGCTGTTTCCTCACTGAACGAAATTTAAATTGCGAAAATGTTTTTTGAAGAGTTTTATTTCAATCTACAAAAATTGTTTTTTTTATCTATCTGGGTTTAAAACTCGCGTCTCGATGCAACAAATTTTAGTCTTCGGTTAAATGGAATTTGGGTCATTTTTTTCTTGTTTAAGGATAAGTTTTTTACTTAATACCCAGATTATCTTTAAACCAGATCAGATAAATTGCCTGTTAAGAAATGAACAGTGTCTGCTAAGTGATGAATTGGATTTAACTAGTAATGGATTCCTCAACAGAGATTAAAAAAAACTTTTTGGACGAACGTTTTTCAAATTCAAGTTTCAAGTTCAGCAGCTTTTAACTATTTTACTTTTGTGATTGGTCTTTGTTTTTGGATTTTATACTTACAAATTCTTTTTTATAAGCTCTTGGCTTTGTTTAGATTTTATGTTTCCATTCTTACTTGGTTTCTATTACTAGCGTGTTGCTTTATTTTTCACTTTTTTTTACTACACTACATCCATTATATTAGTTTAGAATATGTTGTTGGGATTTGTTATGGAAAAAGTTAGCATAAATACTTCACAGGAATGTTGTTGTTGTTTTAATGTCTGTCTGTTCTCCAGCTTTTAATTTGATTTTCTTCGTTCAACTTTTTAATTAAATCAACATGAAGTTAAACCTTTTCAAAGTTTCTATTTATATTTTTCAATGTTTAAAATGTCTGACTACTAAAATCTCTCTTTCTTCAAAAACAGGTGTTGAAAAAAAGAAAAGTTAAATATCAGAATTCTCCTGTGGAGATAAAAACTGCTAACGACTAAAAATCTAAATTGACAAATTTAAAAGAACTTTGAGCTTTAAGCTTTCAACTTTCATTCAAAATGGCTTCCCAAGTAACGATAACTTATAACGATATTCATTAATTCAATGTTCTCTAACTCTTTCCTATTAATGACTTTGATTTACCAAATAAACATGAAAATGAAAAGGATCTGAAATACTTTTTCATCTTCCTTTCACTTCTTTGTATAGCATAGCAATAAAATTGAAAAAAAAAGATTTTTATTGATATCAAAAAGTTTAGTTTATTTAAAAAAATACCGCCAGAAAAATATGTTTAATGGAGTAAAAGTTTTTTAAAAAAATTGTCTGTTTAATTAAGTTAACAAGTTATTTAAATTTTTTTATTAAAATAACAAACAAGAGTAATGTAAATAAAATTAGTTTAATTTATATTCTAGTTTATTATTTTAATCATTATTTATTTAAAATAATCATTGTTCATAATTTCCTCATAAAAACCCTCAAACGAATGTTACAATATAAAATATCTGAAATACAGTTTATCATTTCGCCATACTTAATTTCGCAAAATATTTTTCGCCATAGAAACTCAGTTACGTATAACTGAAAAAGCGGTCCACTGGTCCCATGTTGGCTGCGCAACTTATCGCTCGCATCCAGTACCTAGCTGCCTATTGCAAAACAGAGAAATCATCATTGAACTCTGCAAATAAGAGTAATGTTGTCGCATTCTCAAGCCATCAATTGTTTGCCATAGTTTGGCATTCCTGTCTCAGTCATTAGCCAGTCCAAGACCTAACACATCAAGAGAGAAATTGTTTAGTGCTGGTGTCTGTACGGTGTCAGAGAGCCGTACAGCTCATTAGAAAATTCAAAAGATATTTTAATTATAAACACAAACAGAAATTAAAGCGCATACATAATTTAACACTATTGCTTTTCAAACTGGTTCATTCTTTTATGCAACTCACCTGATTGTCTACTATTTAGACAAGCTTTTAAAAGTGGCTTGGTTGTTCAAACTTCGCTAGGAGGGAATATACTACACTCTGCAATTATCACCATCTAATAAATACGGGTATTCTTCATTATGTAGTGTCTTGGGCATTTAGGACTTCAGCACTGAAACTATGCATTTAAAATTTGCAGCTCATGATCGATTTTAGGTTATGTAGTGAGCGTGTGATTTTGAACAATCAGTCTGAAACGGGTCACACTGATTTTGTGACGACCATGAACCACTAGAAGTTGAAAATCAAATTTGAGTTTATTAAAAAAGCAGAAAACCTAACAACTCTTGAAGTTCTAATCATTTAAATTACAAAAAAATGTCTAATACTTCCATTTGAGAGTTTTCAATCTACAAAAAAAATTGCAAGTATTAAGTTCTATTCTTACATCGAGCAACACATTGACAACGACACCGAGCAACAGATTGGCAATAACGTTTTCAAAGTAGCGACAATCTATCTTAACAACATCATTGTACATCACTGCTCTTGTGATTGTGAATTTTCACGTGTTGATTGGTGAAATACACATTACACTTATATATAAGGGATAAGACTGCGAACAAGTTTGTCCAGATAGTTGAGGCTAAATGATCGTAACGAAAATTTATTAATATAGCCTTTAATTTGAGTTTTTTTCTGGCCAATTTTTTATGACTACGATCATTAGAAATTAGCTACATGAAACTTAAAAAGCTGAAAAAACTTTTGAAAAGTTTTAGTTGTTATCTAAGCAAACCAACTCTCACGTAAAAATAATCTTATGGTTAAATCTTTATAATAAATAGTATTTTATGTTTTACATGGACAACTTGTTAATGTAAATCATTGTAAATAGAAATTATTCATTCACATCAACAGCTTTGTGTATTAAATATTTATGATTACTTTAGAAATGACATAAGTTATATCCTTGTTTATAATTTCTAAAAAACTTCCTTACTGACTTTAAACTTATAAATTTAGTTTTAAAACGTTCGGCGTACATAATTGGCGCCCCATACTTTGTATAAATTTAAGCCTTTTTTGTAATATAGTCTTTCTAGAAATGAATTTTAGAAAGAAATTTAGGATGTGATTTTGGAATGTATGAACCAATTGCTCTATTGAGCGACTGCTCAGTTGTTCATTTCATCGAAAGCATTTTAAAATATTAATTAAGGTAAATAAAACGCGAATTCTCTTTCTGCTTCTAAAGAAGTTTTGAATGTTCTAAAATGTTTTGTAAGCTCTTTTCAATAAACTACAACGCATTACATTTCGTCTTAATACAAAATCAAATTTAGTATTACTTTAAGCTCCCAAAAATTATTCATTCTTTTGGATTCAATTGTTGCTTACGATTGGCGCACGTCTATTATTATTAAACCCGGTACATTTCAAAGAAAAAAAGACTTTTTTTTTTTAAGTAAAGAAATTTTGTTGTTGAAAAAAATGTCTGACGGACGTGGTCAGCGTGTTTTTCTGAGTTTATTTTTTGTTCTTTGCTGTTGTTGATTTTATTGCTACTTTCTAGTTAAAACCAGGTCATTTGAGTTATTGCTTTGAGTGTTTCTCAATGATATATTAAAAATAGCTAGATGTCTAACTACCGCGTATTTTTTGCAGCAAAAATCGGCCATTATGGGGGGCAAATTTAACAAATCAAAAGCTTCGTATTTGTTTTGTTTTGATAAATAGCGTAAAGATTTTGCCCCCCATAATGGCCGATTTTTGCTTCACTTTTTCTTAGGCCGATTTACGGCAGTTAGACATCTAGTTATTCTTAATATATCATTGGTGTTTCTATCGTCTTCTTGTTCTTCGTGGTTTTATTTGCAATTTTATTCATCATATTGTTCGCCGCTTTTTGGTCGTTTTATTGGTGCTTTTGCTAGTGCTATTTTTACATTAGAAAATTTTTTAGAGGGAAGTTTATTATGAGGCTGACTTGAAAAACGTATCTCAGCGGGCCTTGCATTTCTTAGGAAGTTTTTTCGACTAAGACCGATTTAAGACCGAAAGTTTTCATACTAAAGAAATTTACAGAGTTTTAAGTTTTTTCTTCAGCAATTTAAATTAAAAGGCAAAATAATTTAGAATGATTATAACTTTTTTATAATTAAATATATATTTTCATAAATAACTTTAAGTAATTTTAACAAACTTGCACCTTTATTTTTGATTTTTTTAAAAAGGACATCAGTTTCATCGAAATTGCTCAGTAAATTACATTTCTGGGGAACTCTCATTTTGGCATACAATTTATTAGAGCTTTATATTAAAAAAAAAAAAAAAACCTGCTGGAAATGAACTCCACGGAAAGTAACCACACCGTTGAAAAACAGTTACCGATTGTGTTTTGGTCATTCTTAGCTATTGAAGTGTTTACAATTGTGATTGGAAACGCCGCATTGTGCTGGTGTTTTTTCATGAACAAATATTTGCGTACCACACAAAACTATTTCGTTTTTTCGCTGACTCTGAGCGATTTGCTTGTCGGTCTTGTTGTTCCGCCGTGTGAATACTGCGCTTATAATAAAGGAAAGTACTGCTCCGCAATATGCGGCAGCTTTATAAGTTTCAGCATGTTAACTTCAGTGATGAATCTTGTTCTTATTGCTTGTGACAGATACTTTTCTGTCACTTTACCATTTAAATACCAAGTATTTTTATCAAAACGAAGAGCCAGAGTTATTATTGTCTTCGGTTGGATTTTTACAGCGGCTCTCACAGCAACTCCATTAACGTGGCAACTGAATAAAAAAGTAAGTGAACATCGTGCCTCGAAAATCAATGTTACATTCTCGATATTTATGTTCAGCGTAATAATCGTCATCGGAAGTCTACTATGCTTTGCATACGCTAAAATTGTCTTGCTCGTTAAACAAAAACTATCTGGCATGAAAGCAGCAAATCCGGCGGGTATAAAAGTTAGTATTATGGTAGCAATAAGCTTCTTCGTTTGTTGGATTCCAATATCTGTAATTGAAATCATGTTACAAAGCAAAGTAGATGTTAATCCATTTGTTTCGTTTGTTTCATACTGTATCTTACTTTTTAACCCCTGTTTCGACCCGATATTTTACGCCTACTATCGAAGAGATATTAGGAGAGAGCTTCATAGATCACTCTCAAGTCTTAAGAGAAACTCAGCTTTCGAAAGTGCTCAAGTGACTGCATCCTAGCATATACTTAAGCAATATTTAAAAAAAATAACAGCTTTTGTGGATTTAGACTGATTTTATTTTATGTACTCGCTATTTTTACTATACCATTATTTTGCAACTTTTTAAATTCATCTCTGAACGAGTTCCGAGTTATGTTTGATGCTTGTAAACAGTTTGTTGTTGATCTTGTTGGGTTTTTCAAACCCCTTTTAAAAACCTTCTATATATTCGGTTGCATATTTTTAATTACTCTTAAATAGCTCATTTTCACAGTTTTAAATATTTTTGAATTTTAAAATGAATTAATAAAATGAATATTTTAATAAAATTGTATTATTTTAATAAAATAATACAATTTTATTAAAATATTCATTTTATTAATTCATTTTATTAATTCTAATATCAAAGCATAGGAAGAATTAATAACGAAAACCGCCATATCTTTAAAAAAGTGAACTGCAACTGCAAAATTGCATTCAGAGGATTTTATTGGCTTTTTACATTTTAAAAATTATTTTAATAGAAACGATTGTTTTTGTAAAATTTTTGGGTTAGCAAAAGAAATTAGGCCGGGTGAATAAAAATGAGCAATTGCTTTTACTCAGTAATTGGCCAGCTTTACATGAATAAAAACTGCAACTTTTCTTAAGTTTTTATTCACGTAAAATTGAGCAAATACTAAGTAAATTGCTTACCTTTACGTGAATAAAAATAAGAGGAAAACTCCTGAAGTTTTTATTCACGTAAAGCTGACCAATTACTGAGTAAAAGCAATTGCTCATTTTTATTCACCCGGCCTATTATCACTCAGAATGCGATCAAAGTCCGCAGTCAAATTATACTAATTATACGTAAGCTGTTATTTTAAAGTAGGGAATGTCATCGGGTCCCGTTCGGCCGCTGAACGGGTAATTTCAAAAAATTTTTCGGATCCCGAACCCGTTCGGGTATAGACCCGTTAAATACCCGATATCCTGATAACTCGAAACAATGATCAAACGGGTTATCGAGCACCGACAGCTAAGGAACCGAAACCGATAAATTATCGGGTACCCGTTCGGGTATTGAACTTTTTTTTTTTACCCGAAAACCCGAACCCGTTCGGTTTTTGGCGTTATCACCGTTCGGGTCCCGAAACTTAGTAAAAAATTTTTAAAAATTGCGAAGATAACTAAAAATACTAAATTTTTACTACGAGTTTTTGCTTACGGTAATTTTAGCATCTTTGGAAGATTCTGTGAAATGTATAATTTAAAATTTAAAAAATGTACTAAATTAAATTTACTTAAGCAGGGAGTTAATGAGTATTTAATCAAAGTCCACAGTTAATTAAACAACATGAGTAAATGAAAGAGGTTAAATGATGTGAAAATGTATGCAGTTTTGGTACCAAAAGTCAACTTTCTAAACACACTAGTTGTCTTAGTCATCATAGAAATAAAACACTGGTAAGTATAGCATTTCACCTTAGAATTTTTACCTAACACTGATTACAAATAAAAATTTAGAGTTTAAGGATGCACTGATTCAGAGACTGTTTTCACGAGTCTCTTAGCAAGAAATAAATCGGAAGAATTCTGAACCAAATTTTAAAAAAACATTTTTGCCAAATTCATTGTCTTTTTCAATGTCATACATGTCCATAATCTTAATTGCGTCAACAGGGGGTTCCTTGATATCATCATTCGGGTCCTCATTTGGAATTGATGAAGAAATTTTGGTTTCTGGACAATATTTTTCTCTCAAACTAGTTGTTTCTCTTGATAAAGAGCAGTTTTTCAGCTTTCAGAGGATCCATACAATTTCTTCCCTTCGTTTCTGTCTGGCTGGCAGCGCTGAACAAGCGCTCTGAGGATGCTGAACTTGCAGGAATGCTCTGGATAGCAAAGGCAGCCTTGGAAAGATTTGGATAGATGTTCCTCAACATCATTTTCTTTGGCAAAAAGTTCTCCTTTCAATCCAGTCGCACTCTTCTTCTGCTTCTTTAGCCGGATAAAGCTCAAAGAGAAACTTCCAAATTGTGAGTGTCAAAGGCTGTCGTTGACGAGGAATGGTTCAATGTCGGAGGCTTCTTCCCCACTTTTGCCGAACAAACTTGACAAGAACTCTTTGACAGCTTTTTCAGGATCCTTGGCCTAATTCTGGAGACTGAACTTTGTTTCTTTGAACTTGGCTTTCAAGAATTTGATGTATTAGTCTGAAAAAATATAAAAGAGAATTTAAAAAGCTAGGCTTTCATGGGCAAAAAGAGTTTAAGGGCAGATGGTCAGACTTTTCATACTTTAACCAACTTTTACTGACTTTGTGTCCTAATATTTACATCTATTTGCATTTTTGGAATTATTCGCAACTATTCCCTCTCGTTTCTTTTAATTATTCGCAACTTTAGATTACTTCAGATCAATAGCATTTATTATTATTAGCAACTTTAGATGTTACTTTTGACAATTAGCATCTCTAATGGTGGATTGGAAACTTCCACAAAAGTAGACTACAGCCAGTTACATTGTAACTTTTGACTAATAATGTTTTTAAATGATTTTTCACTCACATTTGTAACAAGGATCCAAGTGGTTGGCAACCAGAGAGACAACTTGTCTGGATTTTTTTCAACTTTAAGCGATGCTGGAAAGCAGTTAGCACCCTGTGTAAAATTTACAGGCACTAAACAAGGAAATTAAACTAATTAGCAATGTATTACCTGGTTTTTCGGCTTCGCTGAGGAGGCAGGCATCTGAATCTGAAGATAGTTGGATTTTCTTTTTCACGATCACTTCCTTCTTTGTTTTCAGTATCAACATCGCCTAGACCTTATGATGACTGAGCACTTGACTGGCAAGTAAACATTTTCGAACTGCTTTTCTTTTTTACGCATGTCCAATTTTAAATTCAAAATTTTTAAATTACAACCTTTTTAACATTATTTCAAGAAACGGAAAAGGAAATAATTCTGACACACAATAATGCTTTACGATCGCTTTTACTGGTTTTGGCTTACCTTGGGTTTTTTGTAACAACCAATCAGAGTCGAGCATTTCAAATAAAGGGTGAGATAAAGTAATTTTGCCAAACGGATGGCGTGAAAAGCACAAGGAAATATTAAATTTTGTTTAACTGCCAAAAGGCCATGTGAAAATGTAATTATTGCGATTATTACGGCTATATTCCACTTTGGTAACTTTCTTAGAAATATCAATTATCTTTAAACAAAATGGACCTTTTTCACAGAATACCCGACAGAACCGTTCGGGTAATCGGGTAATCGGGGACGGGAACCGATAGGATCAATAACTTTCGGGAACCGATTATTTAAATTACCCAAAAGATTGAATCGAGTCGGGTATGAAAAAGTTCGACTACCCGATTTTATCGGCGTTATCGGGTAATACCCGTTCGGGTAATCGGAGTCCGATAAAACTATTTTTAGCTTTTATCGGTGTCCGATACCCGTTCGGGTCGGGACTTGTTCGGTTCCTATCGGGACCCGGACATTCCCTATTTTAAAGTTATGCGAATTGTTGAATACTAATAAATAGGCACGGGGGCAATGAAGCAGTTGGAAACGACCCCGCTTTGTGAAATTGATGTTAGAAATGACCCTGCTGTTGTACGATTGTAGTTTACTCATTCGCCTTGTCCAAAAAAACGGCACAATAATAGGAACGTAATTGATGCTTTGAAATCTCTTCGTTATCAACTTGGTGATATCTAGATTCATGACGGCACAAACTTCACAGGAGCAGCTGTTTATACATCACGGACATGTCTGGTTATTGCAAAATCCATTTCTAGTTTGAATTTGGATGTTTCTCTGGTTGCGTGGTAAGACGTGTTGATTGAGACCAATAAGACTTGTAAGCAACTTCAACCAAAATAATTAACCGAATTCAACCGGAACTATTATAAAAAATAAAAAAAAAAAAAAAAAACACAACAAAAGCAACCTTTAGGTTGTGTGTGTTCACATTGCCTAACTAATGGATCATACGGAATTCACACATTAGACCTTTCACCGTGCAACTAAGTTATAAAAGCTTTTGTCATGTTGTAGAGGGTGATTAAGATCCAAAAGGTATCATGTTTTTTTAAACTATATTTAAACACTTTTTCAGATGCTGCTTTAAACACCTAGTTATCTTATCACATGATATCCAGCCATGAGATTTTTCTGAGAAAGTAAAAAAATATATTAAATTATTAATAATTACTAAAGATAATAATAACTCACCGATTTTTTAAATATTGTAGACTCTAAACTTTTAAAGTATAACTACAATTTCACAATTTTAATGACTATGAATTTAATTACTCAAATTACAACTACTATAAACTAAATAAAAAAAGGTTTACAAATATTAAAGAATTATTCCAGTTAAAATACTACACTGTAAAGTTATTGTGCATCGGCAACAATACCATTCAACACTCTCTTATTCCAAAATATATCGATGTATACGTTCACAATCACGGTGAAACCAACATTCACATTTTCCACATTGCACCATATGTCCCAATAGATTCTCATTTCATTACTTTCAAATGAAACATAGCACGGATTAGAGCCAGTAGAAGCAATATGCTGTGCAAGTGTCAATGCAAACAAACCACAATCTACATTATTTGTTTGTTGTTGCACTGGTAAAACCCGTACTGTCAAGTTATCTTTGGCACACTACATTATTGTGCAAATTTGCCTGACAACATAATTTTTTATTTTTTCTTTAAACATGCTGTCTAAAAGACATACCTCAACTTCAGAACAGCCAAAAGTGCTAATTGTCAGCCAGTGTACATCACCATAATGTAATATCTGTACAAAGGATTCCTTTACCACACAAAATGACAAATTTTGGCCTAAAACTGGATCCTGCAGACCAGAAACACCAGTTATCATTTTTTGCACTGAGTGGATAACAGTGTCTGACAACATCTGGTTGGTTGTAATATCTTTTATATCATCTAAGGAAGGATTTTTCTTAGGAAATATAGTCAAATTTTTTTGCTGAATGTTCATTATCATTATCTGAAAGAACAATCACCTGGTCAGCAACAAACATTTTCTTGTTTACCGGTTCTTCAACAATTTCTTTTTCAAATGTGCCTGCTAAGTAACTCTCTTCAGTTTTGAATACTTTAGAAGCAATGATTGTTTTTTCTTTCTGATCTCCAACAGGCTTTGTTTGAACTTTTACTGGTTTCCGAACAGGAATTGAAATGTGCTTGTTTTTTTGTTTTTTTTTGATTTACCATCTGTTTGAGTAACCGGAATCCCAGGTTCTCTAGCTCTTCTTTTATTTAGTTTGTCAATGAGAGAATAAAGAGTTTTGTGTAACATAACAATTTCATCGGAGTTAGCCTCGAATTCAAATGATAGATTTCTTATAGTATTAAGCATCTCCCTAACATCAACATCAGAATAAATGTGAGAATGTTTTTGAGCTTCTACAACAGTCTGTTCTTCTTTTAAAGACAAAAATAACTCTTTTACAGGTAAAAATGACTCCATAGAAGGTAACAAGGAGTTTGAAAAAGTAAAAGGGGTTTTTTCTTGTAATATATCATGGTCATCTGCATCCAAATTCAAGAATGGAGAATTTATGTAAAGTTTTGATAATGCATCCCATGACCAAGTAGGATACTTCCAGAGTACAGTAAAGAAGTGTTTGCATGGGGAGCCTGTTAACATCCAATCATAACAAGTACATTTTGGCATAGTATTCTCATCACCAAAGTACACAAAGTATTTGGTAGAAGACTCAATAGTACCAGATACAGCAAATATACTTTCCTTTATCATTACAACGCTGTTTAAATCCATGTGATCAGCAAATGATCTTCACAATAAGCAATGCTTAACAAAACGGCGCTACTGCAGTTTCTCCCCCCCTCCCTCCCCCCTTTTTTTATTATTGATTATGATAGAGAATTTTATGCTGATTCAGAAAAATATAAAAACATGGACCTGAAAATTAACGGAAAGTACTCTAATTTGAAGTCAAAGTTGTAAAAAATCCCACTAAAAACCCTAATATTCGCCATTTTGAGAGTAAGAAGTTAAAAACGTTTTAACCGGACGTGGACAACATGGTTTTTACGTTGAAAAGTCGTTAAAGTACGTTTATCTTGCGCAATTTGAGCAAGTTAAACCTGCGGTATTTAAACCAGCGGTTATTGCAATCAAAATTTATTTATGATTTATGTTATATATAGTACGTATTAACGACGATGGATTTGTAGGCCAAATGCCTGACTTAGAAATTGATTTTAACGGGTTTTTTTAACTGACTTAGAAACTGCCAGCAGGTAATACGAGTGGTAAATATTAAAAACTGTCCAACTTCACCCTCCCTAACCTAAGTTCTTTGAAAAAATGTTTTAAATAAATTTGTGGCTATGAAAATAGCCGTTTTTTTGGTTTACTAGAGCATAAATTGTAAATGCAAGTAATGTTCTTTATGCACACAATAAGAATCATGCTGATTACACAGGATATGTTGTTGCAACTTGGTCCCAAAAATGAAAAAAACGATGTTCGTTAAATCTTTGTGCCCACATAAATTCTGATAGGTAGTTTCCAATCATCTCGCGATTAGTTGAACCCATCATAGATTTAAATTTGGCTTTAGCTCTAGACCACATAGCTTCCACGTGATTTGTGGTCACTCCGGTCTGCGGATCTACAAAGTTGTAGGAGTGGTTAACTGTGCCGTATTGATATAAAGGCCCTTGCAAACCATTGTAAGCTGCCCACATATCGCTCCAGATAGTAGTGCCAGGAAGGATCCACTGTTGAATAATTGGAAGCAATGTTGCAGCATCACGATTTTGCACTGAAATTAAGAAACCTTTCTTGGTCGCAGGTTTGTAACCACCAAATATTCACTGTTGCAGAATTATGCGACCAACGTGGTTTTTTCTTCTGCAAAAAACGGATTCATCAATTTCAACAATGCACCCAGGCCCGCCTATTGGGTCAGGGTTATTGATGAAATATTCAACGCAAATGTCTCTGCAATATTGATTCCAATCAACAATGGTGTGATCAGATTCAATGCTGAGTTCTTGCCTGATATCGTTTAATGAGAACCCTCGACTTTTACCTGCGCCTCTACTCCAAACGTATGTCAAGCCTAAAACCTGCCATAAATGTAAATGCGATTTCTCGAAGAAACTGCCTTTTCTAATACTAAGAGTTCTTTTGCAGCGCTTAACGGGACATCTCCAAATTACTAAATCGATCGTGCTGTTTTTTACTTGCTGTGTGCATGGAACGCCACATACACTACAGTTCATGCTTTCGGCCAGTAAACCATGAGTTCTGCACCAGCGAATAGTACCTTCTAAGTTATACTTAAATCTTGCTCCAATTTCTGTTAGAGAAAGAGAATCAAATTCGTTCATTATTGGTCTTCGAAGAGCCATGTTGCTTAGTACTTTATCACTCTTTGAAAGTGTTAATTTTATGTCGGTATTTGCGTATTTAATATATATATTAAAACGGGGGTTATATAAAAATGTAAAAAAAAAAACAACTTTCAGAGAAGAAGTTAGCAGTTCTAAATAAATTTTTTTTAAATTAAGAAATTTTGTTGCTTAATTTTTTCTTAATAGAAAAATTTTCAAAATTTAATTCTTAAAGGGTTTACAAATTTAAAGTTTTAAAAATACAACCCTTATGCCGTCTTAACCATTGTATGATACGATCATTATTTACTGATTTGTCTACATTTCTCACGTTCTAAATTCGATCTTTCTTTGAAATTTTCAATTGATTCAATTTCATTGTAACATTTTAAAATGCTGATATTAATAATGCTGATAGAAACCAGGTCTATTTATTGCGCAAAGTAACGGTAATTAATTTTCGTTTACAATCTTGAAAAATGGCGAATATTAAGGTTTTTAGTGGGATTTTTTACAACTTTGACTTCAAATTAGAGTACTTTCCGTTAATTTTCAGGTCCATGTTTTTATATTTTTCTGAATCAGCATAAAATTCTGTATCATAATCAATAATAAAAAAAAAAAAAGGGGGGGGGGGAGAAACTGCAGTAGCGCCATAACAGTATTATATTAACATCATTACTATGAACAATTTAAAAATTGACATTAGTCCCACCAAACATTAATTCAATAATTTAATTTTGTTTTTAACTAACCTTTTTTAGCTTATCAGTGAAGAATTCTTCAATCGATAGAGTTAACATGCCTGTCAATGAGGAGTTGTTATATTTCTTTAAATAGGAATATTTAAATGACTTATTTTGTCTTTCCACACCATTATTTGTATTGCAATAAATTAAAAGACAATTTTGTCTGTACCACGAGATCCACTTCTAAATTAAAAAGAAAGCAATTCTACTTTCATAAGCCTTGCCTTGAAATAATGCAAACCAAACCAAATAATTGTAACAAGCATTGGTTTCAAATAAAAGTTTAATTATTCAAAGTCATGCTTTTCTGAAATACCTTTTTTATAGGAACCCAATAAGTTTCAACATGTTTTAATTTTGAAAAACCCTCTTGACACTAGAATTCAGAGAGCTGCAACCTTTTTATGGCATCTACTTCCTCTTCAAAAGATCTTGACCAGGCAACGGATCTCAACATTCTTAACAGGCTTGCGGAGCCGCCCAATTTTTTTCACGGCTCCGCTCCGGCTCCGACTCCCAGCAAAAACTCAGCTCCGGCTCTGGCTCCGGCTCTGGCTCCGGCTCCAGCTCCGGCTCCTCATAACGTCAATAGAAGAATAAGATTTAAAAGTATACCTCGCCGTCTATTCATAAATTTTTTAATGAATGAAAAATAAGCTACTACATTTTTTTGAAGAATCAGTCCCTTTTATATACCCTTTCATTTCGTACTTGCAAATTTATGCCTTTGCCTGGTCATTTCTACAAAAATTTTTTAACTAACTTATTTAGCATCAAATTCCAAATTCAAAACGTTTTCTCTTTTTTTTTTTCTGTCAATACACACTCAAAAGTCAAATGTACTCTTTATTCATTCGAAGAAAAAACATGCTATCAATCAAATCCGATTCCATATGACTTGGCTGGACTGCTCGCTTTTTTGCTTCCGAGCACGTTCCATTCGAATTCGCATCCTTTTTCTGGGACTCATTTACTCGGATTCCTCTTCATTTTCCAAACCACTTCCAGTACTCTCGCTAGAGTCATTTCCATGAAGACCAATTCCACTCCCCTCGATTTCGAACTTCTTTTGCTCATTGAGCTTTTTCTGGATCTTCCACAGAGTGTCTTTAACAATCAATTGAAACATTGTAAAGCATTTTTAATGTTTTTAAATTTCAAGCAAATTATAATTTATCACATTCTTGCAGTGAGGAAAGTAGATTGTCAAAAAGTAAAGTTAAATGAAACAGTATTTTGAATTTCATTAAAAGTACGTAACTTCAAATTCCAATTTTCGTTTAAAAAAATAATAGATTGAAAACTGAGATAAAAATCTGTTGCTCTTCTCCAAGAAGGCATTGATATTCACATCTACAAAGACAGCAGCACAAAAAAAGGGATTATCGAACAAAAGTAATTCCCGATGCACCATTGAATCCCTGATATTCTTCCCAAAATCAGACGTCTTGAATTCACCAGAAACTAGCTCCTCCTTCAGAATTTCCTAAATGTAAATAAAGTTCCCAGGCGTGAGATCCTGACTCTGGAATTATTGAGTTGCAACTGCCGGTTTCTCGAGGATTTTTGCAAGTTTCTCTATTTGCTTCCACTCGTAATTTAGAAACGTAAAGTCACGGGTTTTAAATTCCGCTTCCAGTGTATTCAGGACATCACGCATCTTAAGAAGTTGGTTGAGCATGTTGAATGTACTGGACCATCTGGTTGCATTGTCGATTATTGCAACCTGTAAATATGAGAAATTTGAGTAACTTTTTTTAAATTTGATTGTTTTCAACATTCGAAAACGCATAATTGACAAATGTTAAATTCAAACTCAAGTTCAGATTCTTATTAATATTCATTTAAATATTTTCATTTATTGCGATTTGCGATTATATTGTATGTACCTTTTTAGTTTTGTGTTGTTTGCAAAATTCATTAGCTTTCGACGTTCGACAAGCTTTTGCTACATCTCAAGCTTTGCCAACCAGAGACTTAATGCCTCGTTTTTCCAAACCGTCTTTAACAGCCAGCTGCAAGGTGTGAGCACCACAACGTTGCAGATTAACGGTGCTCATGTTTTCCGATATTTCGTTGAAGTAAGGCCTCTGCTGTTCAAACACGTCGTCGTCGTCGTCAGTGATATAAGCATCCGGCAGATCACCTTCAATTTCAACCTCAAGTTCTTCTTCGATTTCGACGCCAGCAAGTTCTTTAGCAAACTCGTCAGTGACGTCACCTTCTTCATCTGTCTTTCCAAAGTCTCCAACCATTTTTACCATGTTCGACCCGTTATCAGTCGTAATTCCGAGGACATTTTCTTTTCTGATGCCATACGATTCCAGCACGCCTTCAAGAGATTCTTGGTTTTGCTATCCATGAGGAACTGCACATTGACGCCAAGAAAACTTTGATTATGTCTTGAAGCTCCGTCGACTTTCAGAAAAACCAGCTTTCCCTGTAGATTGGTTTTTAACTTAGCCCGCTTTTGTTGAGCCAAAGCCATGATTTGACTTCGAGCAGAATCCCGGTTGACTTTCAAGCCAAAATGTTTTGCCAAATCGCCAGTCAAAATCTTGATTCCTTCACTGCTGAATAGGTTAAAGGGAGCGCCGTTTTGAAGAATCGTCATGTTCATGCCTTTCTTGAAGTCCTCTTTTGAAATTGCGATGGTAACTTTGTTGAGAAAGCGATCGATGGGTGCTTGTACTTTTCTTGTCTCACTAGTCGAGCCCTGATTTCCTCCAAAAACGGATGAGGTGCGTTTCTTTTCCTTTTTGGCCTTCTCTTTCTTCAGTTTCTGCTCTCTTGCCTCAACAATTTTTGTCAAAAGAGTCGAATGTTTATTGACAAAATGGCGTTTCATGTTGGCGGTGGGTTTTTTTTTTCCGTTGCTCTTTTCCCTCGTACTTCATTTGCATGTTGCACAGCAAAGTTTGCTGACTTCCTCCCCTACACTTATCTTAACTTGACAAAAAAACACTTCGTCCTCTTCGCGATAAGTAAACCATTTCAGTTAATCATATAACCTCTCGTCTTCTACTTTATCACTCATGGTTGCAATTTTTAAATAACAGAAATAGCGGAAAAATTCCAAATATATATTCAACTTTATATAAATATTGCAGGAGAAGAAAAGAAAAATACAAGAATAATTTTGGGTCATTGAATAATTTTGAAATGAAAAAAAAATGACAGAAGATAAGAATAAATATGGCACTTCATTCATTTCACAAGAATAAGAATTTAAAAAAACAATTTAAGCAAATATATGGTGGCGGCCATTTTTTTGAGATTTATTTTTAGACTAAACTTGTAAGTGATTTTATTGTATATGAAATAATTTGTTAGAGACTTAGAGAATTTTGAGTTTTAAGTTTCTTGAATGAAGTGCAGAGGTCGCTAAAAAAATGTGTCAAAAATTAATCTAAAAATTAAAAAAAAAAAAAAAATGTTTAGTTCAAAATTTTTTTGAGAGCCGGGATCTACTAATTTTTCTCGGCTCCGGCTCCGGCTCCGGCTCCTGCAAAAAGTATCGGATCCTCGGCTCCCGGCTCCGGCTCTGGCTCCGGCTCTGCAAGCCTGGTTCTTAAAATATCATCCTTTCTGCTACAACAACCATTTGTTGTTTTTTTAATCCAACAATCCCATGCCTGTTCTCTATGAAAATAGCAGATGAATACTTCTCATCCTAATAAGATAACAAAATTTTATTAACAAGTAATTAGAACTTGCGTTGCATAAAATATAATATAAATATATGAAATATATAGATAAAATAAAGACACACCAGTAAAAACAGATTCCAAAGCACGTATCTCCTCATGAAAATAGTCAGTCATGCAATATAAAGGTTGAAAATTGACATTCCAAGATTTTATAACATTAAGGGCTTTTGAAATTGTCTCAAAAGTTTCACTTTCAGATACAAATGTTGCAACTATTTGATAATCAACATTTGTTTTTACCACTAAGAAAAACAATGGCAATCAATATCGAGTAGTTTTGTAAGTTGCATCTAAAAACACCATTTCATTACCTTATCTATTTAGAAGTTTTTTTTGCCAATTAGCTTGATATACAAACAACAGCTCATCACTTCTATGACTACTTTTTGGATGAAAATGTATTTTCACAGTAGCATCAGTCTTCCACTTGCCTATTTTGTTTTCTAAACAATCTTGATCAATGCTTGAGAATCTTTAAAGCTAATAAATTGAAATTTATGATATGAATCAAAACTTACATTCTCAGGGCTCGACAAATTGATGAACATTTAGAGAAAAATAGAGAGAAAAATGAGCATAGATTTCATAACCTTCCTTTATTGAAACAATAACATTAGAATAAAAATTTAAAAAACAAATGCCACATTTCACAATATCTATTTTTAAGTTTGTTAAATATATATATATATATATATATATATATATATATATATATATATATATATATATATATATATATATATATATATATATATATATATATATATATATACACATATCGCTATTTCCACGATGGAAATTTTGTGTTTAAAAATTTCTTTTTTCAAAAGATTTTTTTTCTTTAATTGTAGTTTAAACACCTTAAAATTATTGTTAAAATATATTTTGAGTAGAAAATATTTGAACCGAGTAGATAAATTTGATGAATGTTAGCAACTGTTTTTTCTTTTTATTATTCGAAAAAGTGAGTAAAATTTGAGGGCAAGTTATTGCAATATTTTAAACAAAACATATCCATTTTTTTGTTTAGAAAGAATCTTTGACATTATATATGTCTTGAGTGAAAACACCTTTAGTCTTTAAAAATAATTCAAGTGTTTTTTTATCACATACACATCTGTAAAAATTAGGTTGCGTCACCTGAGTTGCGTGAACTAAAAGCTAAAAAAGTTTAATTATCACAATAAAAATAAGCTTTAAGGCGAGATTTTTTTAGAAATTATATATTTTAATGTAAACTTTTCATCATTACTAAAAAAAAGTGGGTCAAAAAACATTATATTAACTTATAGTAGTAGTTTAAATGCTGTTGCGTCACTGAGCCCATCAACGTGATAATTAGCGTTTTATAAAATTATTGTTTATTATTATCTAAAGTATAAAAAAAAAAATTAAATCTTCTCTGCCTAAATATTGATAAAAATAAATATTTCTAAAACACTGCTGTTAGTTGGAGTCTAGAAATAGTAGACACCATCGCTATTCAATATTAACTAGTATAGCAACTTTTTCATCGTTTGACTAGTCGATGCTAAGACATCAATTATTGCATCGTTATTAATTCTCGGAAGAACGTCTTTTTCACAAGACATCAGCATGATTGACTGTAAACTTGACTGGCTCATCAAATTTCTTAATCTGTTCAAAATATGTTTCAATTTCGAAAATGACCTTTCGCAAGCAACTTGTGATGAGGATTATGTCAGCACAACTTTTTAAGCCAGAAACAAATTTGAATACGCAAGACTATGCAAGTTAAACTTCTGGAGGACAAAATAACAACAAAAAATACATTTTTTGCAAGATTTGCATTTTTTTCTGTGGCTGTCACTGTTTTCCACTTCTGGGATTGTAAAGACAGTTTCAGATTCTTCGGATTTACATTGTTACATGTTGTCCGAGACACAGTGAGATACTTCCGTGTCAAATATCAAGTTATATTCATCTTCAAGAGTTATTTCGAAACTTTCCCCTTTCCTTGCAAAGTCCGATAATTCCGTTTAAAGCTGACCTTTTGTTACACTAGCATCAAACTTTCTGAGCAACCCACTCAGATGCTGCAATCTGCTACTAGGCATTTTTTTCAAAATTTTTGCAAAATTTCTTGGATCTAAACAAGATAAATCAGCATATAGACTACCATGCTCTGAGAATCTCTATTTTAAACTTCTGATTACTTGATTCATTACCATGTTGTGAACATTGATACCAAATTTATCTTTTGCACTTTCAAGTAGTTGATTTGCTCTGATTCTTTTCTCTTTCAAACCAGTCTGAACTTTAATTTACATTTTATTTGGATAATATAATGTAGCCTAACTAAAAATATAATACAATTTTTATGCCAACCGGCCCATCGGGAATCTCCCGGTATCCCGGCGGCCCAGTCCAAGCCTGTATATATATATATATATATATATATATATATATATATATATATATATATATATATATATATATATATATATGTATATATATATATATATATATATACACACATATATATATAATAAAACACTAAAATACATATTACAACTTTGTTGAGGTAACTCTGAACAATCATTTAATTTATATTTTTAGTATATATTTAATTGCTTTAATATTTTTTACCTGTACTACCAAACTCTTTTGGATTGGGAAAGCAGCAAATCGAACAATATTGTATATCTCATAGTTATGAAGACATTGATTAGCTTCCTCAACCGAATTACATATGTAGGTGTCAATTTTATCTGAAATGTGAAGATCTAATTATTTCAAAATTAATGGAAAAACATTGTTTTCTTCAACAGTATTGTAAACACAAGTCGTTTCACTATCTAAAAATTTAATTTACATAGTTTAATGACTTTTTAGATTTACAAAAATTAAAATTTCAGGAAAGTGATAAGTTAACCAAAACATCTTGCAAACTTAAAACATCTTCTGCCTCACCATTTGGTATGTCTGTGTCATCACAATCTGAAATATCTGAACTAATAACATAATAGTAAAATTTGATAACAATAAATCATTTATTGTTTTTCTTTTCATTTAAATTTTTCTTAATCAAGAATTTAGTTCATTTGTTAAATGAAACAAATTTTTTTTTTAATTGAAAAAGATTGAATGTTAACTTATATATTTTCTAGATTAATAAAAATTTATAAAATGTTAAAACTACAAAAATTTAAACTTTTAAATTGACATATACATGTCATATCCATTTCCACTTCAAAATTTCTTTTTTTTTTTTTAACATCAAAACCTTTTATTTTTCTCTTAGCTTAGAAGCCTGTAAAATATTTTAAATTAAAGCGCGTTTTGATAAATTAAAAATTAAAATTAAATAGAGAAAGACAGGGTAGAATGAAATAGAGGGTAGAATGAAATAGAGGGTAGAATGAAATAGAGGGTAGAATGAAATAGAGGGTAGAATGAAATAGTTATGACAATCTTTATTCTTTTGCTCTTGATTAATTATTAAATATACTTTTCGCAAATATTTTTTGATCATATTGTAGAAAATTTTTTTCTGAATTAGACGATATCAAATTTTAATTAAAAAAAAAAAGTTTTCTTTTATAATTTGTTAAGTTTTCGAGTGCGTGATGATATTTTTTTTTCTTTTTTTGAAAGATGGGCATTAAAACTCTCGGAAATTAAATTTAATGTCAATGAACTTAATAAGTATACTGGTAGAACTTTTTACGCTGGTCAAGAATCTTTTCTCAAAATTAAATTTACTACTTAGGGAAAAAAGTTATGAGTTAAAAATGAAAACGGAGACATGTGGGGTTGAATGAAATACGCGAATTGATCACTTGTTAAATGCGGCTTTTATTTATTAAATCTCAAGTGATCAATCAATCTCTATAAATTTTTTGTATAAATTTTAAATCTATTATAATATAAAATATGTCTCGAAATAACTTGCTTTCAAAGAAAAAAGAAAAACCATACACCGAAGAGCAAGTTGTTCTTAATCAAAACTGCTCAATCATTCAGCATACCAGTAGCAACTCTTCATGGGCGTGTCCACGGCATAGGTGAAACAATTGGGAGTAGTTCAAACACGAGATTGTCGCAACAACTTGAATTAATTCTAATTGATATTCTCATCAAATTATTCAATTGGGGGCTTTGGTAGAACTTACAATGACGTCATCACACTAGCTACCGACTATTTGCAACACCAAGTTCAATCTCATTTTTTTCCTAATGATACACTACGGAGAGATTGGTATAAGCTTTTCATAAACCGGTGGAGTCGTAAGTTAAGCAACACCAAGGTCAATCTCATTTGTTAAGTAACACCAAGGTCACTCTTACCTCATAAACTCTTACTCTTGAACAGTTTTATGCAGAGACAAATTTCAGCAACTAATCAAAAGAATGTTTTAACCAACTGCAAGCAAAACTTTTTAGCTCTGGTAAAGTTTTTACACGCACCCAAATAGTTACTGGATTTCAGAATACTGGCTTATTTCCACTCGACATCAGTAAAATCGATCAGTCAAAATTGCAAATTGCTAATACGTTTGAAACACCGTCATCTCAACCTGAGTCTTCATCATCTCAACCACCAGAATCTATGAAAGTACCATCACCACTACTAGCACCAGGAACTAAACCATCTCAGCCACTGCTCTCTGAATCTATATCAGCAGCATCTAGCATCAGCATATATCGCATAGCATCAGCTTCAAAGTCTCCTCCAAAGTCAACTCCCCTGCAAACAACCTTCAATAGTGTAGTAACTCCGGCTATTCAAAAGGAAATTCAAAGAGAGGTTGAAAAACAATTGTAATCGGCCCAATCGCTTGCAGCAGCTTTGCAACTAATATTTCGTATCCAACACGTTGACACAAAAAAACGAAAAAATGTAGTCGTACCAAGGTTCGAAGGGGAGTTTCTCAATAAACCTGAAATACTCGAGAGATTGAAAAGTACTTATAGCAAAAGAGCAGCAAAGCAAGCTAAAAAACATCGCAAGATTTGCTTTAATGACAAATAAGCCAAGCAACAACAGCAACTCCAACAACAAAAACAGCTGCAAACCAAGTCAAGTGTAAAAAGTGCCGTAAAGTTTTAGGCGAAGCTTCAAGAAGTCAATATAATGGAATGGTATCAGTATGAAAATTTAAAATGCAAGGTTTGGCTTTGTCAAACATGCATACCAAAGCGATATGTAAAAGGCGCTGAGTTTTATTGCACTAAAAAGTGCCGCAAAAGTGACAACTCAACTTAACCTCTTGTACTTATCATCAACTCAACATCATCACAAGAATAAAAAAAGTTTTAATTGGTTGTTTTTTTTTTATTGTTATCATTGGTTGTTTTTTAAATTATTATGGTTGGTTGCTTTTTGTTTTTTTTTTTTTTTAGTTAAGTGTTATTTTAATTACATTTAGATTTGCTTATTTCATTCTCCCCGAATGTGGGGGTAGAATGAAATAGCTTTTTTTTTCAATTAAATAAAGTTTCTTTAAAAACTAAAAAAAAATTTTATTTTATTTGTATATATTTAAATACAGCTCAAAGTTCTCTACAACTTTTTTAAAAAAAAAATTAAAAACCTTTTTCCCCGTTAAAAAAATTAACTAAAATTCTTAACTATTTCATTTGACCCTATTTTACTCTATTTCGCATAACTTAATAATTACTTACGCATAATTATGTATTGCGAGTTAGTGGACTTTGATCGTATTCTGAGTGATACTTAATTGTGTTTACCAAATTTTTGACCCTGGCTTCCTCTTCTTAACTATAATATTTTTGACGCTGGCCTCCTCCTCTTTATTATTAAGTTAGAATAATAATAACAATAATAAGTTAAAATTTTAATACAGTAACTAAATTAGAAAGTTTAAACTTAACATAAATTAAAATAAAGAAATAAAAAAAAGAAAAAGATTGCAAATGCTTTTAGCGAAACAGGATCAGCGACATTTTCTTAAGAACATGGAATTCAGTTGAGTAACTTTGTTAATAAGAAAACAAGATTGACACATTTAAGCGTGGCCACACTCTTCTTTTTCGACTTTATTCTTTGAATAAGGTGCAAAAGTCGACTCCCTTTTTGTATTATCTTTTACTTTTAGAAAGTCTTCTTAACCTCAACACCCTTATTTGCTTAGAATTTTTACTTAATTTGGCAGAACAAGGGGATTTTATAATGAGCATGTGCTAATCATATAGTGTAGGGATGCTGACTAAGGTTGAGGATGGAGTTGTTTCATTGATTTGGGACTAGCTATTAATTTTTTGAATTTGATTTTTAACTTAATGCACCAAACCAAGGCAGCTTATTATTGTGACCATAATAAATGTTTTATTTCTCCGCATCGGCAAAAATTTTTATATTTATTTTTTCCAACTCGACGTTTACATAACCTAATATGTTAGTGTGAATCTGTTCCTTTTCTGTATGTTAAGCTGATCAAATATCATACCGTTTATCATTTTGATCAGAAAGGGGAATGGGTCTGAATGAATCTCAGCGAAAATTTTTAAGCGTTAGCAGTTAAAAAATTTATTTTTCTATAAATAATTGTAATTGTAAATATCACTATATAAGATGTATTACTGTAAATAATAGTTCCACATTTTTAACAAAGATCAAAGTTAGGAATAATAAAAAAAATTTTGCTACACAATATCAAAAACAAAAACCAACCTGGTTCATTCATTTTCCGTACATTGAGTTGTTCCTTTTACTCCTTTTTTTCCTACTCCTTCGAAATATAACATTTATCGCTAAGAATGTTTTGTCAAAATTAGCATGCAATGCAGTTTAGTTTTTTTACATTATAATTTTATTTATATTCTAATTATATATTATTATATCAACCTAATAAAGTTTTATTTGAATTTGAATTGTTTTTACTTTAGATAACAGCAGAAAAAAAAAGAAAAAAATGAAATCTGTGATAGGAATTTTTTTAATATCTTGCATTAGTTTGCAAGCATTAGGGTCAGATCCTTGGATGTCAAGGTTAGCTGATAATGTGTCAATTGATTGCATAACTATACCCGGCACTCACAACTCAGCCGCTTATAACACAATTTTAGTATGGGCCAAAACACAAAGGATGAGTCTTCCGATCAACTTAACAACGGTATACGCTTTCTGGACATAAGATGTCGTCACGTAAGCAATAAGTTTACCATTCATCACGGAGCCGTGTATTTGAAGATGAATTTTGATGATGTACTAAACAAGGTTATTGATTTTTTGAATCAAAATCCAACAGAAACTGTGCTTATGCGAATTGCACAAGAACACGATCCAGAAAAAAACACAAGATCATTCGAAGAGACCATGCGAGAATACTATTATAATCAAAGGTATAAAAGTTTCTTCTGGAACTGGAACACGGACACTCCTACTCTAGGTGAAACAAGAAAAATGATTGTTGTGCTCCAAGACTTTGTTACAAGTGGAGCTCGATTTGGTTTGTTTTATAATTCTTTTAACATTCAAGATAATTATGAAACTGATGACTACACTTTTTTATCCATTGATAATTCAACGACAAAAAAAAGAGCATTAAGGACCAAGTAGACAATGCTAAGATCCAAAAACGTATTATAAACTATTTAAGTGCTATTGGAAAGGGAGCATTGATATTTGTTGTCACGCCTGGTGCTGTTGCCCCTGTGACAAATGCATACATAAAAAGTTTAATCTATCAGAACTTATACCAATATTTTGGAATATTAGTAGCAGATTTCCCTGATAAGAGTCTCATTGATCTTGTTATCGCAAGAAACCCCCCCCCCCCCCCTGAATCTATTTTCGGTGGTCAAGTCTTAACTTCCAAAAATTTTTTACAACCACCGAACGGAAGATACAGAGCTATTTTCAAAAACCCAGGCGAATTCTTTGTTTTTGATGTTGATAAAGTAAATTTTGATTTTAACTTTAAAAGGATTCTTATTTGAACTTCAGAAAACACTTTTAAAAAATGTTTTATTTTCCGCAGATGTATTTCACCAATTTTATTTTCCAATCTTATTTTCATCAAACAAATTTTTTACAAATTAAAACTTTATCAAATACATTTACATTTTTTTTTTTTTTTAGAATGTTAGAATATGGCAAGCTTTAAACAACCAAGAGGGAAAGATGTGGGCCGTTAAAATGCAGCAAGATGGCAATTTAGTCATGTACAATGACTATTGGAGATTGTTTCGAACTGTTAACGATCCAAACTGGGCGTCAGACACAAACAGCTATTTATCTGGAGTTTTAAAATATGAGCTTTCTATGCAAGATGACGGGAATTTAGTTATCTATGCTCACAAAGCAAACGCAGGTATCATATCTATATGGGCTTCCATGAGTTTTGTCGATAAAGAAAAGTGGAGAGTAACAAGCTCTAATAGGAACTGCCAAAAATAACCATTTTTCTTAGTCCTATTTAAACAATGGTATATTTAAAATATTTTTGTTTACTTTCGTTTATGATTTTTGTTTACTTTCGTTTATGATTTTTGTTTACTTTCGTTTATCATTTTTGTTTACTTTCGTTAATCATCTTTGTTTACTTTCATTTATCATTTTTGTTTACTTCCATTTATCTTTTTTTTTACTTTCATTTATCATTTTTGTTTACTTTCGTTTATCATTTTTGTTTACTTTCATTTATCATTTTTGTTTACTTTCATTTATCTTTTTTTTTTACTTTCATTTATCATTTTTGTTTACTTTCATTTATCATTTTTGTTTACTTCCATTTATCATTTTTGTTTACTTTCATTTATCATCTTTGTTTACTTTCATTTATCTTTTTTTTTTACTTTTATTTATCATCTTTGTTTACTTTCTTTTATCTTTTTTTTTTACTTTCATTTATCATTTTTGTTTACTTTCATTTATCATCTTTGTTTACTTTCATTTATCTTTTTTTTTTACTTTTATTTATCATCTTTGTTTACTTTCTTTTATCTTTTTTTTTTACTTTCATTTATCATTTTTGTTTACTTTCATTTATCATTTTTGTTTACTTTCATTTATCTTTTTTTTTTACTTTCATTTATCTTTTTTTTTTACTTCCATTTATCATTTTTGTTTACTTTCATTTATCTTTTTTGTTTACTTCCATTTATGTAATTGAATTGCGTGAAGAAACTATTTACGGCGGATTTGATTGACGTAGTTTATTTGATATGTTGTAAATATAGTTTAAGCGGTTTATTTTATGAGCATATTTGAGGTTCTTTGTATAGTATAAATTGAAGGAAAACTTTTTGTAAAGGGAATTTTAAGGAGAAGAGAAAATGTAGAACTGAAACGTTGTGTTCGCTGCGAGAAAACAACAATTTATCATCTTTGTTTACTTTCATTTATCATTTTTGTTTACTTCCATTTATCATTTTTGTTTACTTTCGTTAATCATTTTTGTTTACTTTCGTTTATCATCTTTGTTTACTTTCATTTATCTTTTTTTTTTACTTTCGTTTATCATCTTTGTTTACTTTCTTTTATCATTTTTGTTTACTTCCATTTATCATTTTTGTTTACTTTCGTTTATCATCTTTGTTTACTTTCATTTATCATCTTTGTTTACTTTCATTTATCTTTTTTTTTTACTTTCATTTATCATTTTTGTTTACTTCCATTTATCATTTTTGTTTACTTTCTTTTATCATTTTTGTTTACTTTTATTTATCATTTTTGTTTACTTCCATTTATCATTTTTGTTTACTTTCATTTATCATTTTCGTTTACTTTCGTTTATCATTTTTGTTTATTTTCTTTATCATTTTTTTTTACTTTCGTTTATCATTTTTGTTTACTTCCATTTATCTTTTTTTTTTACTTTCATTTATCATTTTTGTTTACTTCCATTTATCATTTGGTAAACAATTTTAAAATGTTATTCATTTAAAAAACATAAAAAAATGAGTTTGATATTTTTTTTTAGTTTTGCTTCATCTGCATTTGAGTTTTAGGTCTAAAATGATTTAATAAATACCATTTTTAATCACAAAATAAAAAGCAGTGCTGATGCTTGACTCACGGTGAGAAATCCGCTACTTCTCTAAAGAAGCCCTGCATATTTTAAATTTAAAAGAAACTCTTTTTCACACCTAATAAAATTATTGAATTTCTTTTCATCAAATTAAGCAACAGCTTCGGCAACTATCAGAAAAAATTTTTTTTCTTACATTAAAAGTGAACCAAATGGTGGTAACTTAATTGATTAGCTCTTGAGACCATCTTATCAGCTCTTGAGACCATCTTTTCTTTTTATCTGATCTTTCCCCATTGAGAACTTGTCAATTACGTCAATTACAATGACAATGTCCAGCACGGAATTATAGCTAGTATTGCATTTGAGACCCCCCACTTTGCATGGGAAATATCAGAAGATGCATGTGTAGCAGCATTAGTCACTTCTAATGTAGCAGCTGTTGAGATGCCAATATCAGTATTAAATAAGCTTTTGCCGCATTCCAGGCTGCAATAAGCATAAATGCTCTGCCACTCTACCTGAGGAAGTGAATGGGTTTACAAGCTTCAAACCTCAGGTCCTCTGAGAAAGTGGCATTAAACACGGTATAAATTGAAGTATCAGCGTTGGGCGGCGCTAAAGTAGTTATTAACTACACCTTAATCCAATTTCTGGTTAAGTTTGTAATTTCTTAAAGTAAGATAGAATTTAAAAACATTACTTATAGATTTACATGAAAATCATATAAAGATGTATACGCGAGGTTAAAATTATTTTGTTCTATCTCCAACTTTAAACGTTGAGAGAAAGTTTTTGATTTTTTTTAAAAGTAAAAATTGTTTAAAGTTTTAGCTTTTATTTTTAGAGAAATAATAACTTATGCTTTAAATAATATATGTTTAAGCAAATTATTTAGAAAAAAATTAATAAAATAAAGCGTATTTTAAATGTTATTACTAACTAAATTATTTTTTTTCATGCATAATGGAAGTCTAGTGGCCTGAAATCTGAAGTGTAGACTGTCTATATGTATCAGTTGTGCAACTTTCCTCATATTTAAGATAAACATAATTTTTAGACCATCACCAATTCTTTCGAGAGCCGGTGTGATGAGACTTTCCGCGTAGTTTTCGCAATAATGGAATACAATTGACACATGTATTGTCAATAGAAGGGAGTAATTTGCCAGAAGTTTTCTCTGCATTATTCGTTTATTTCAGGACAAAATGTTATTGATGTCCCAAGATAATCGAACTAATGCTTAATAAGACTAAATAAATATATCATTACACCAACATTTTTTCAATTTCAAAATTTAGCAACACCAGTGACTCCTACTCAAACCATTAAAATTTGTAACACTTCACAGAAAGACTCGAAGGTAATTTGAGAAATGTTTTACAGCCCCACCATGTTGACACACAAAAAAAAATCTAAAAGAGTCAACATTCCGAGTTTTGAAGGACAGTGTCAAAGTACATCTCAGGTACTCTAGAAACTAAAACAAGAAGATAAGACCAAAAAGCAGTTAAAGAAACCCAAACGCAAACTGTCGATCGTATCATCAAACCACTGATCGAAGGTCGCGGTTTGATGATACAATTTAAAAAAATCTAAATATTGATTACATGGTTCTCGAAGTTTTTCAAAAATCCCATGGGTCGTTACTATTGCAGACAAAATTTGTGAAAAAACTCTTCACAAATTCAAAATTAGTGAAGAGTTTTTTCACAAGAAAAAATGTCGTGACCCAAGTTGTCTTGGAAAAAATGAAAATGACTTCGAACAAAATGCACTTTCAAATTGATGCAGTGGCCCATAATCTTATTAGGTTTTCGTAATTCTTGCCACCACACATCTTTATAATTAAGATCTTTGTAATGCCCAAAAAACCCATAAACCGCATAAGGCAAGACAAACAGATTTCTTTTCCACTTGGCTCATTAAACTCACTGTCTTCAATAAAGTTACGATAAACGAGAAATTCTCGAAAGATTTGTTATCTAGTCTAATCAAAGTTTGTTAAAAATTAAAAATAATAACCGATTGAATTTGAGGATCGCAACATGAGGGTGAATGACAGAGTGTATAGGAGAGTTTAAACATGAGTTTGAACACATTTGAGAAATTCACTCACGGGGATCTTTAATATTGAAAGTACAAAAACAAGTGTTGTAAATACACATCACGTTTTTTCTAAAGAGAAGCAAAGATATCAATATTAAAAAAATTTAGATCAGTTTATTATTAAATGTGACCTTATTTTTGATTTTTTACAGTTTTTAAGAGCACATCATGGACATAGATTTAAGTTCTGCTTGAAATCAAGTTTTTGTGATAAAAAAAAGTGGTTTAAAGAATACAGAAAACAGACACATTTTAATATGGTCAATTCAAAACTTTAGATATATTTCAATTGATCGTATAAAAAGAGATTTATAAAACATTTTTTTAAAAAAGTATTCAAAGCTCATTTTAGATTGATCTTCATTGATAAAACACATTTATAATAGTATTTTAAATTCCGCTCAAAAAAGCCTCGCACCTTTAGCCAGTTATTAGCTCTAAGTGCAAGCCTAAGTTTTTGACGACATTCAACTGCTGGTCAGGATTAAACTACGAAAGGCAATAGAAGTTCTTGAATTTAGAAGTGTTTTGTAGATTTAGCCACAAAACTCATCAAAACGCATTAAAAACACGAATAATAATTATTCTTCTGCTCACAAAATAATTTGCATATAGAAAGTAAAAAATAACTTTTATATATACTACAACCGCTTTTCTATGCAATAGATAATTAAAACTCGTATAAAAATTCTAAACGACTTAGAGAAGTTAACTTCAAAATCGAATTTCAGCGAATTAAACAAGTTGACATAAATAACATTGTATTAACTAAGAAAATATAAATAAAATTGAAACGCAAACAAGGGTAAAAAGCATAAAACGTAAAATGGGGTTAATTTAAAGTTGACGTTGTATTCGTTATCAACAATATTACCAAATAAATATATTCTCATAATGAATCGAGATTAAAAATAAAACACAGACCGATAGTAAAATACTCTCATAGCACATAACAAACGAATATAACAACAGAAACAGCTTAGAAATACACGTAGTTTAAGATAGCACTAAGCTCGTTATAGAAAAAGAATCAAGGGAAATGGAAATGACAACATTTATATGAAGAAATAACTTTAATTTCATGTTAGAGAGACAGCAATAGGGCTGTGCAAAGTGAGATAATCTGAAAGATAATTAGGACGAACAGAAAGAACGTCCTGCCCGTAGTTTTCGCATTCTGCAAATCCGTTCTCATACTTAGGTTGCTCTTCTATATCATTGTTATCCGATGATTCACCTAAGTTTAGTCTATTGCGAAATGATATAGCACGTTTATAAGCCTCCTGCACATTTTTTCGCATTGATGGTTTTTTAGATTCAATAAGCTTAACTTCATCAAGCCGTGAATCTAATCCCAGGGGTTCAATTTTATCGCGAGGAAGCCATTGCCTAAAAAAATTCAAAACTATGAATTATAGTACGATTTTTTCAAGATGAAAGACCAAATTTTGGTTTGAGAATAGAAACATAAGCATACCATGTTCTTCTGGCATCGAAGAAGAGTATTAAATAGTTTTGTGTGTCGTCATTCATTTCGAGAACATCCATTGGGGGTACAGATATGGGAACACCATTAAACTGGTAACCTGTGCGGGGTGCGTTTGGATCAATAGTCTGGAATAAAGTATTACTACAGTAATATTTTACAAATTTCTAAAAAACTATTTTTTAGAAAAATTAGATTTTAAAAACTAAAAAATATAAATAAAAATTACTTAAAGCATATAAAAGTATAAAAAAAAACTGCAAAAAGTTTGAAATACAAATAGTTATAAAAAAATACTTACCAATGCAGGATACGATGGATACCCTTTACATTTGGCCCAAACTAAAGTTAGCATATCTAAGGTTTCTGGGTCTGATTTTGGATCTTTCAAACCAACATCATCTGATGAAATCATATAAACACCACATTTTATATCATTCAGACCTTCTAAATCTTTGAACTCGTCTTTTAGACACAACTTATTCACAGACTTTTGACGACCTCGTTTATGATTCATCTTCCGCTTACTATAATGATTTTCACTGTCAGAATTAGCTGAGCTGCTATAAGTTCTTTTCCGAGGTATTTGCCCAAAACCAAGGTCTTGCTCCAAAATGTTGTCAATTGTGTCCTCTATACAAGCATCTGTTTCATTAGAATTTCTTACACAAACAGGTTTTGATGTGTGGTCTTGTAAACGAATAACATTTTCATAAAGTGAACTAGATCGTCTCCTTTGAGTACATTTAGCTATGATATTAGGGTCACTATTTTCATTTACAATAACTGCAGACTGATCTAATTTACTTTCATTACAAGGAGCACTTTCAGTAACAGTGTCTGAATTATTTAAAATGTTCAAATTTGTATTGTTTGGTGAAGCAATTAAAATATCTTGAGTATTTGTTGGGGAACAATTTAAAACTAATGGGCTTGGTTTAACTGGCTGGTACTGTTTCTTTTTAAACAAAACACCACTTCTGCGATTGCGTCCAGGACTAGGATTTTTTATTATAGGTATTAAATAATCATTACTGATATCATTGAGTGAGGATTTTATGCTTGGGATTTCAGCAACAGGTAAATCGAGATTTAATTCTAATTTTTGATTGTTTACTATATTATGAGGTGACTTGTAACATGTCTTGATCTTCACCTCACCATTATAAATGTTTTTTTGCTTTGTAAAACTCTTAGGTTTACGTCCTCGCTTTTTTATAATTGGAGGAACAAAAGATGACTTCATATCTAAAAATTATTTTTATTCTAATCAGTGTCATTAGTAAAGAAAAATAAAAAAAAACTTAAACATCAAACAAAATGTAAAAATTGTGACTGAAAGAATAGAATTTAAGAACCTGTGTATTCTGAGACTTCATTAGGAGGAGTAATATGCAGATCATTTGCCTTTAAAAAAAAAAAAGCCCATATTATAGTGTAGGATAAAAAAAAAAGCCCATATTATAGTGTAGGTTTATTCTAAAGTAAAAACATTTTTTTATCAAATACACATAAAAGTTTACCATGATGCGCCTTTTCCTCCTTAACTTGGCAATTTCTTTTCGTAAGACCTTCTGACGCAAAAAACGAGCCACTAAAATGAATTATATATGAAATATATAGTACATTAAAAGTATATAAAAGTATATCAAAAATATAAGATTAAAAGTACAATAATGTAATAGAAATAATAAAGAAATCTAATTTAATATATTTATAAAAGAATTAACCTTGCTTAACTTTAACTAGAAGCAAAAGAAGTTTTAAGATTAAAAAACATTAAAGATCATGGAAAAAAGGATAAAATCCTCAAAAGATAAAAGCCTCAAAGATTATTAACAATCCTTCTTTTAATTCTTGCAATTGTTTGCTATTATCATATTATCTATATATAAACTAAATTTATTGTAATACTGTTTAAAAAAACATACATGCTGACTGAATTGTAGATGAAATGTTTAACTTTTGCTCCAGATCATCTATTTTTTCATCTATTGTCATAAATGGATTATCAACAACGCCAAGTACATCTAAAATTAAAAATAGTCAACGCTCAAACTTAAAAATAAACAATTTTAATACAGAACAGTTTCACTGGCAAAAACTGAAACTTTGTGAATGTTTGTGGCATAAAATAGTGTTACAGGTACAAAACACTTAATACTACAAACAGCTAAAAAAAAACTATTAATGATGATGATCATGATTGTGATTTAAAGGACACTACATATTTTTCCATTCATCCACAAAATAAGACTGATTACATTACTAGACAAAGTACATTAAAAAAAACATTAGTTAAATAATATACCATCAGCAACTGGTGCTATAGTTTCTCTTTCAGGAGAACATAATGCAGGAGGATGATCCATATGCATCCCAGTTTTCTGATCAATGCCTGCCTGCTTTATACGAATTTTTGCAGCCTTCAGAATAGGCTTGCATTCTTTTCGCAGACGCACAGCATATCGATAATACGTAGTATCATCTTTATTAAAATCAAGACAGTTCTTAATGATCAAGTTAAAATCTGCTTCAAAATCATCAAAGTTCATGTATTCGTAGTCAGAAAGCTTTTGCCGCATAGTAGATAAATCCATTGGATTTTTTATAAACTCGTGGTAATCAGGTGCCTGTATAAAATATTCCAAATTTTGTTTACAATTAGCAACAACAACAAAATAAAATAAAAAATTAACAAAGATTTAAACTTATTTAAAACTAAATTTTTTCAATTATAATAAACTATTAAAAGAAAACCAGGATATTTTTAGAAAAATAATTCAAGGTAGAAGAATTAACTTAATAGAGAAATAAAGTAAGAAAATCTGTTTATAAATATAAGGGTTTAGGGGCTAGGGTTATGAGGTTAAGATTAGGGAATTAAGGTTACCAGTTATGATAGCATGACAACTTTTTATCAATAAAAAATAATGAATTCTTTATGAATTTTTTTCAGGAGAATTACCATCAATGTTTTAAAAACACACAAAGTAAAAAATGATAGTCACATCTTAAATTTTCTAAGTTATTGGTCCTGATATTCAAATAAAGATTGTTTTGAATTAAATTTTAAGTTTTTTAAAATTTAAGTAAGAGACAATTTAGTCCAAAATCAAATTTTGAAAGAAGTTAATATTAACAATCGAAAAACAGTCAGCTAATTGAAAATTCAAAAACAGAAGGCTAATTGAAAAAAAAACTGATTATACCCAGACCAGAAGTGTTATTTTTTTCCCTGTTGTCTTCATTTCTAGATCAGACTTAAAATAAGAGTAATATAAAAAAAAAAATTAAGCAACCTGCTCTGGGTCAACAGGATTTGAAAATATAAGTGAAACATCTTTCTCTTGAATCATTTGTAATGTACGCTCCATTTCAATTTGCAGTGGTTTTAACTGAAGATCAACAACTTGCTGCTTCATGCGATACTAGTATATAAAAATCCAAAAGCTTCCAATAAGAAACTTCATTCAGATTCTTTCTTAAATTTATGAAAAAACTAAAAATGTGTTTACAACAATAATAACAATAATAAAATCTCATTTAATTAATATCAATTGTTTATTTAAACCTATTTTGTAAAACCTATTAACATATTATCAAGAAATGAAGATACCTGATCCTTTTTCATTTTCTCTCGTTTCCTAATGAGTTCAATTAAAAGACGAGCCCTCTCCAAATCATGCCGTAGTTGTTGCCAATAACGCAACTGCTCTTTTAACTCCTTTGATTGACTCCAATCTTCCAGAGACTTAAATTAAAGAGATTTTCTTACTCAAATTTTCAGAAAAAAGTTTTCAAAAAATTTAAACTATTTAATTTGTTAGATAATTTTTTTACAAACCTGCTGTTCATCTCGTTGATTTTTGTTTATGCCTGTGCCAGTATTGGCTTGCAATCTACGTAGCAATGGGACACCATTGCGGGATTGTCTTTTTAGCATCCAATAGGATTGAAGCTGTTGTATGAAGAGTGATTTTTTGGCAATTATCACCTTTGAAACAATTTTCCCCAATCTTAAAAAAAATATTTCAAATTTTTCAGTTGCAATAATAGCTAACTAGGGCAATTTTTCAATAAACTTTTAAACTGCACTGTTTTGCAGCACTTCAAGATTGAAACCTTAATTCATGAAAATCTACTTTTTATTGCCTTTTAAACATTTTTCCTATAACTCTTTATTTGGTAGAAATAAAAAAAAAAAAGATTATATAGAAAAGGAAATCATTTATTTGAATGCCTCTAGCCTCATTGCCTTGACAAACATCTGCTAATTATGCCAGGCAGTGTAACTATGTAAAAAGCAGTTTTAGCTAACAAAAGAGACATAAATGGGTCATAATAGAATTGAAGACCGTTTTTTCAAAAGGGATATAAGTCACATTTTAAATATTTTGAAAAAACTAAAAAAAATTAATAATCTATTTAAACTTTCAACAAATAAAAAATTTTCTTTTTGTAAGCGGTAGTTTATTGTGATTTTCATAAAAATAATTTTACAATTAAAATTTTTCTTTTTTTGAAGTATACTTATAACGGGTTAAAATGTAAGAAGTTTTTCAAAAAGGGCATAAGTCCACATTTTTTTAGAGAAAAATAAGTATTTGTGACAAAATTATGTTTTAAATTGTTTGCGAATTAAGTTTATTTGGATGGACTTACAAATTTGTAACGTAAGTTCTTAAAACACACCTAATATTTTGACCACCTCATCCCTTGTTACATGATAAGTAAGACCCTCTCTGTGATTTTTCTTTTTTTGTAAAAATTTAAAATTCATACGTACGCTGTTTAAAAAATAAAAAACTGTTGTTTAATGCCAGAAATATGTTTAATGGAGATTTGAAAAGCGAAAATATTTTAAACGTTTTTTGATGGTTTTCAGCCATACCAGTTCAAAGCATGCTGCAGATCAGTTTTTTTATTTTCATAAAAATACTAAATTGAGTTAATCAAACATTGGTTAAAGAGTTTTTAAGGAATTCAAGATGCCTATGATATAATTAAATTGTTTAATTAAACATTTTTGTTTTAATTCAAAATTTTACCAATAATTACCATCTGAATTAATTTACTGATACTCCCTTCAGCAGAGACGTCATTAGTACCCCTTTAAGCAGAGACTTCATTAATGTATGAACCCTTAATGTTTGGGACAAAAAATTATTTGAATGGATTTAATATTATATTCTTTTAGTACATATTTTTAGACAATCTCATTTTAAGACAACAATAGAGAACATTTTATAATACAAAAAAACAAAACAAAAGTTTAGTAAAATTATTTTATTAAGTTTAAACAAACGGTTCATTTTCATCAAACTCATCAACATCATTCTGCATTACTCCCTCAATACCATCAAGAATACAGGCATAGAAGTCCTTTGCATCATATGGTACCTCAAAGAAAGCCATTAACTTTTTTACATCTGCTTTCTTTTCCTTTTTGACTTTGTTTTCTAATGGTCTTGGTATTGCTTCAGTCATTTTTGCAAATAACTGTCCTTTTTTTAATAAAGAACTAACTAGACAAGGCTCTGCAGAATATGCACTTTGCACTTCGATTTTCTTTTGAGAGTAAATTATAATTTTCTGATCTCTCATTGGAAATGGCTTTTTTTTTTTAAGAATCTGTTTAGCCATTTTTTGGTAATCTTTAAGAAACCAATCTTCTCCTAGTTTTTGCACTGCTCCATGCTCTGAAAATATTTTGTAATATTCCAGAGGAGAAAGAATGGTTTCTTTTTTGCGTACCACTTTTTCTATACGCCCAAAAACTCGATCAGGAGGTAAAAAACTATGACCCCTGATTGGAAAAAAATGTTTAACAGCATTAAACATAACACTCGTTTCCACAAAATTTTTCAAACAACACAAAACAACAAAGTTTTTGTTCTGTGATGAACAAGCATCAGAAAATAAATGTAGATCTAATTTCACTTTAGCTCCTCTTTCTGTAATTAAATCTTTTTCCAACTTAGACAAATAGTGAACCAGGGCTGAAGAAACTTCATTAGATCCTCTACCACTCTGAGTTTCCAACCAGGTATAAATAAAAATGTTATCTTTGTTTTGTACTATTTGATCATGTCGAACAAATGTTAAATTATAGAGCCAAATTTGTCGAGCATAAAATACTTCACTAACACTTAATTTAGGAAGTGGTTGGTTTTGTTGCATGTCAAAGCACACTTTAATGACATTTTCATTTTTCTCTTTCATAAGAGAGTAGAATTTTTTTGCTCTTAATTTGTGCAGACGATATTTAGCAAACTCTTCTCCCTTTAACTTTGTATCAAATGTTTTTCTTATCAACTTCTTTTGTGCTTCACAAAAAGAACAGATATCTGTTCTTGGGTTTCCAAATCCAACATTAAACTTTGTGTAAAAAATGTTTTTAAATTTAGAAAGTGATGAAATACCCATATTTTCTTGGTTTCTATGAAGTTTCCAGTTTCTCCATAACTTTACAACATTTAATTCAGGTGAAAGGTACACTCTAACACTTTTCCCTCTCCCATAGTGTGAAACACAACCTTTATATTGACTTATAAAATTCACTATTGAATTGGTGATTTCTTTATCACCTATCGTTTGTCTAAATCCTCCGTGTTTTTCAGGTCTCAGACACCCATTTTTAGAGTAATATTTTATAAGATTATGCAATCTTTTTATTCCAACACATGTTATGGAAAGAAATGTTTTTTTACAAACTGGAACTGTTTTACAACTTCTGTCAGCAATACTGTAGTTTATTGAATGTTTTCTCAAACAAAAATATTCATTCCTTGGCCTGTGTCTTTTAACTTGAGTTAATTTAACAAACTTCAGAAGAAAATTATCCTGTTTAACTTTTAATTCTTCATTGTACAGCTTCTGGAAAAAACCTAAAAAAAATTTTGGTATGTCAAGATTGATATAATAAAGAATTATTTGTATTTTAAATTCATAGTATAGATTGAAACTCATAGCTAACTATAATAATTCTGAACTAACAAAAGTGGCTAGTGTAATACAACTGAGCTCACCAACAATATCCAGGTTGCCAAGATTGCCTGCTTTACATCTTTTGTTGTTGTGCCTACAAGCTATGACAGGTAATTTTCCAAGAGATGAATATCTCTGGCGTTTTTTCTCTCCTGTTTTGCTTATTTTCGATCTTTTCCGACCATGTCCAGGGGTTAGAGAGTAAGAAAATATTTCCAGTTCTGAATCTATTATTTTAGATACCATTTTTAGATAAAATTTGTTACGGAAGTTGCTACTGCGCAAGCGTGAACTTAAGTTTTTGCTATACTTTTTTCTAATGCTGGGACTTATGCCCTTTTGAAAAAAATTGGTGATTTTAATATTGAAAGTAAAGTGGATAAATAATTTTCTATCCATGTTATTATAGTTAGATTTGTTCCATTTACACTATAGAATCCAAAAGTAAAAAAAACTCAATTTCAGCAAAAATGGACTTATATCCCTTTTGAAAAAACGCTCTTCAATTGGAGAAAGCTATTAGTTATACATAAAAAACTCTAGGCTCTGTTTGAGAAAGTCAATTGTGAAAGAGTGAACTATTAACTAAATTATTAACTTAACAGTCTCATCAATACTGTATTGGAAATTATATCATAGCAAATTTAAATTAGAATATGTTGTAAGGCCAAGAACCAGTAGTAGTGTTGCTTCTAATGCTTCAGATCAGTTGAATGTATTAGTTTCTGAAAGTTTAATTTTTTAACTTAAGCAAGTAAGCTGAAACATTCTAATCTGAAAGATTTTATTGTAAGAACATATATCTATCAGAAAAATTCTTTAGATAAGCACTTAGCTCACTTTTTCTTCAGCTTAAACCCATCATTCAATTCAGTTGATGGGCCAGAGTTTAAAAGGCTTTAATCACTTCAGCAGCTTGGATATGTTTTCCTAAATTGCAAGTTTCCTAAATTGCAAGTTTCCTAAATTGCAATTGCTAAATTGCCTTAGGAATGGAGTTGCTGGATGATGCACACGATATCTCGCTATTGAAATTTGCAAGGAACTTGAGGCCAAAACCACACTGGTTATTTGTCAAGATGGGCAGTCACGCATTTAGAATGAACCAAACATTGCCCACTAAGTTCATGATGGGAAAAAGAGTTATGTGCACAACATTGTTGATTTTGGAATAAAGAAAACTGGAGACTATTGCTTCACAACCTTCAATGAAGCAATTGTAGAGATAAAATACAATATGGCAAATATGTGTTTAACTAACTGGGCAGATAATGAGTCCCAGAAAATGAACATGAGAGAGCTGACTCTGAAAAAGTATCCAGCAGTTCTAACATATGGATGCAGTGTTTCAAATATAAAAACTCATTACATGAGCTTGCTTGAAAAGATATTTAAAACACTGCCATTTTGAAGCAGATTGTAGAAATTCAAAAGATTGTAGAAATTTAAAAAATTTCAGAAATATTTATCTTCCCCTTAGACTGTTAAAGGAGTACATGCCACAGTTGCTTGATGAGACACAGAGCTTGCAGGTTGCATTGTTAGAGGCCTACAAGTGGAACTGCAACTTTTACTCAGTTATCTTGGGGAAACATGAAAGAAATACCTACATATTGGAAGGTTGATTAGCAACATTAAATTAGATAGAGAAGCCAGCAGTTTTCTTGAACAAATGAAGACATTTAGAGCCACTCTAGACAAAATGGAAAGAGACCATTGTCATCTCTCTGATGTTGTTTACATCTGGTGAACACTGATGAAGAACAATGATCTGGCCTACAACCATGGTGCAATATAAAAAAGAGATTTGGAGCAGTTATGCAACACTTTTACTTCCTTACATGATAGATCACTGCTACCTTGATGAGTGAAAGGCATCAATGTTGTCAAATTTAATTTTAAGTTATCATAACAAAAGATATTTTAAAAGATATTTTCTTACTAAAAACTGACTATTACTAAGATTCATTTTTTATCATAAAATTTACAGTAACTTTACATTAGGAATTTTTTTACTGTTAATGCTTATTTTGTTGAAGTTTGCATTACCTGATTATTATAGTTTACATCAATTCTGTTTATTGTTTATTCAAAAGCTTCATTTAAACATTTTCTTAAGGCTCATCATGATTTAAGTTTGCTGCTGTAAAGTTTATTTGTTTGATTAGTAAATTCAGTGAGAAAAACAAACAAACAAAAAAAGTTTTTTAAAAAGCTTTTTTCAATAACTTAAAGTTGCAAGCTGTGTTTGGTTAAAAACATAGTGATCTGTTATGGCAGAGGCATGTAGGTTTTATAGGCTTTTTATTTAAACTTTATTGACATGTATGTTGTTAACAGCATTACCTTTAACAAAAAACTGTAGATTTTTCTGAACAATGTATTTTTGTACATTTCTTACATTTAAGTACAAAGTTACAAAGTTTCTTATATTTTGAATTTATTTGAATAAAAAAAAAATTTAGGCAATTAAAAGAATTTTATTTATAAGAAAATATTCCTAAAGACAACATGAATTTAAAAAAGAAAAAAAAAAAAGAAGTTACCTGTGAGCAGGGACAAAAGGGATGTGAACAGCTGGTAATTTAAAACTTTGTTTTTCTAACAACTTTTTTTGTACTTCTTTTAGTTTAGCAGACGGAGTGATCAGATTTGATTGACTTTTTAGTTTTGATGAAATAGACACTTTACTATGGACTGAAGCTGAATCGCTGTCTTCATCGCTACAACAGTCACTTTGATAAGGAGTACCAGAATTAGGTGATGTTGTCAATGGAGTATGAGCATCACAGTAGGCAAACTTTTTTACAGTAGGTTGACCATTTTCTGTTCGTCCTGGCTCTATTTTCATATACAAACCACCTTGTTGTGCACAAGTTACATGAAAGGCAGTGTAACAATTTGTTTTAAAACATTGAATACATGCACCCTCTTTCTTTTTGCAAATATAGCACACTAATTTCCACCTGGCAGAAGGGATGTCTTGAATAGAGTCTATAGGTTCCAAGAATACAGTATTTGCAAAACAAACCTCTGGGATCCACAAAGCACATACAACATGTGCCCAATGGTTTGTGTCTGTTTGCTTAAAAGCACCGCTTTTGGTTGGACAAAGAAGACAACTAACTGGTTTTGAAGGCGATCGAAAACAACGTCGACAAAGCCACTGACCTTCAGGTATATAGGGAACACCGTAGCACTCTTGATGAACAGCTAAGTTACACATGTCACAAAACAGTATTACATTACTGTTACTGCATTCACCATCACAGCAGATACTGCAAACAGCATCCTCATCAATTAAATTATAGGGATCACCATTTACAGTCCTTGTTTCAAAATATGATTCTTTTTCTAATCGATCCATAAGAGTTTCAAAAATTGAATGTGATACAGGTGGTATTCCTTCAGACTTTCGATTTTCATTTACTGCTTCCAGCCATATGTAATCTTCTTCATCCATTCCATACTCTACTTCCTCATCTAACTCTTCATGTGGCTTTTCTATGTAACGATAATACGTAGTTCTCTCTGGAACCTCTGATGCAAGAACTTCATCATCTGCTAGAATAGAGTAAACAGCTACTGGCAAGGAAGGTTTCTCTTCACCACCATTTTGTTTAAATTTGTTAAGATAGCTGTATCTATGTTTTGGCTGATTAAATCGAATTTTTGCACCTTTCCCTCTCTTTCTCGGAGTAACTTTTAATGGAGATTTTTTAGGTGATAAATTTGGTATATCAAAACTAGATTCACAAACTGCATTAGTTTCAATTTGAATTGATAATGGCTCTGAAATGAGATTTCTAATAATATTTCCTTTTAAGTCGAACTCCACCATGCACTTGGACTCAGCATAAGTTAGTGACTTCTTAGTTTTCTCAGGTATAGATAAATTAGTAGGACTTGAGACAGAAAGACTTACTGGATTATCTGAATGAAATTTTACCACATGATAACTAATTCCACTAAAACTTCTATAAAATTTTCCACAAAATGGACATTCTAATGGCGACTTTTGTTTCTGTAGACTTTTTAATATTGAAGCAATATCCATTATGTTTAATATTTAACTCTAACTATAGTTATAAATATATATATTTTAGAAAAACTCATGAAAAAATAGATAAAAATAGTTTTAAAAAGAAAAACTTTTAAATTTCAAATGAAAAGTATATCTTAAGACACAAAAATATATATATCTTTAACGACACTTTTGCTACTTTTAAGTGATTGTGCTAAAAGTAAAACTTATTGAAAAGCATTAATTTAAGTTCTCAATGCACCGTATCAATAATATTCACAAATCTAAATACAAAATACATATTTTCGAAAAGATTGTTAAAGTCGTTCAGGATGCATACACAGTAGATATTTGAAAATACTTCATACTTAAAAAATAAACTTTCGCCATATTTCTGTTCTCTTTGAGGAATGAATATAGACAAGAAAGCATCGATTGGCGCAGGTAAACAAACAGTAATTTGATTAGGAAGCTCAAATTGTATTATTAAAGATTTTAATCCTTTTTATAAAACATATTTAAATAAAACAGAAAAATTAATTTTATTAAAAAGTTAGTAAAAAATTATAAAAAAATAATATTTTATTGAATTAATGATAAAACTTAATTTTTATGACCTTAAACTAATAAAAATGCACCCCCAAACAGCTTTTTCATTCGATAACGATTTTTTTACTACGCAATTAAATTGCTGTCGACTCTTAATAATTTGCACTTTTGTTTGCATATACTTCAAATATTAAATAAATCCTATGCAAATAAATTTGTAAAACTTTTTATTTGTAACTATTTTATATTATTATTTAAACGGCTAACTAGAATATTACTTATTTAAAACTAAATTTACACATAATGCTATTGAAGAGTTCTTTGTTTACCTAATGACGTCACTTATTTTTAGAAATTTATTAACTCTTCAGGCTCTCATCAGGCATCTGGCAGATTTGAGTATATCTGCTGGAAATTACTAGGTTTGAATATGAAATAAAGAAAAAGAATAAAAAATCAAAATTACTTAATTATGCAAAAACTTTGATCTTACAAATTTTTTGGTAAATATTCTAAGCTCAAAACATATGAAAAGGATCAGTATAGAGAAAAAGTTAGCTACAAGCTTCGGTAATAAAAAGTTCTGTAATAGACAGATGAAAAAATGGTAGGTATTAAATAGATGATTATAGTTCTTTAACTTTATATTCTTATTTTTAAACTCTATTAGCTAGACTGTAAGTAAGGTATTGTTAAAACAGTAAGTTAATTATGAAAAATGATCTTCAATCAAAGCACACTTACCATTATTAGATGATTGTGGTAATTAAAGAAGTTAAGAAAAGCTGAATTACCCTTTCAAATTTTAGGTAAGAAATATTAATTAAAATACTGGTTGGTTTTCAACATCTTTGGTTATTGGTTAGGTCTAATGATTTTTTAACTAGATTAAAATGATAGTATCATGGATATACTAGATGATAATATTACTCTTTCCATGCTCATGAAGCGCAATAGTGAAAAGACACCTGCTGAGCGAAAGAAAACTGAAAGTTTAAAAGTTACTGATTTGCCATGGTCAAAAGAAAAAGAAGTCTATGAACTTCAATTAAATCAATTGCAAGAACAATTAGTGGCTTCCATCCTCCAAAATCAAAATTATGGTATTTTATATTTTGTACAATATTTTCATATCAGTGTTGTTTCATATATGTACAATATTTTCATATCAGTGTTGTTTCATATATGTACAATATTTTCATATCAGTGTTGTTTCATATATGTACAATATTTTCATATCAGTGTTGTTTCATATATGTACAATATTTTCATATCAGTGTTGTTTTATATATGTACAATATTTTCATATCAGTGTTGTTTTATATATGTACAATATTTTCATATCAGTGTTGTTTCATATATGTACAATATTTTCATATCAGTGTTGTTTCATATCAGGTTTAGCTCCTATTAAAATAACTGCCAGTCTATAAGTCCAGATATTAAGGTTTTAAATGTGACCCCAACTTATAAATCAAGCTGACTTATACACTGGTTTAGACAGTATATAATAAGTAAATAATGAAGAGTTTATTGTAAATCTAAATATATTTCTGTTTTCTTTCTTATTCTCTCAGAAAGTGAGATTAAAAAATTAAAGATTGAAAAAGGGTATGATGCTATTGAAGATTTAAAAAAAGAGCTAGAACAAGAGAAAGAGAAACAAGCGAAAAGTGAGGCATTAGTGAAGATTTTGCTGGAAAGAAACAAGTTTGTAATAGCTTATAGTTCTTTAACAATTAGTATGCATTCAGGAGAATTTCACACAAGTATTTATGAAAATTTTAGTTGTCTACTTGATTTCACAATTGAGCTGGTGAGAATCAGAATGGTGTAAGTCAAAAAAAAGAAAAAAAATTAGTTACTAATGACTTACACCAAGCTCAAATTTAACAAAATGATGCATTGTAATCATAAATATTGACTTAAGTAGAATTTTTTTTTTGATTTACACTATTTTGATTCTCACCATCTCAATTGTGTAAGAGCCTTACAATTTTTTGTGTTTTGTTTAACAAAGACATTTTCTCCTCAAATATTAGGAATGAGTTCAATACATATAAGCCTGGAGATTTTTGTGAAGTTGAACAGACGGGTGGTAATGAAGAAAGTTCCTTTAAAAAAAATGATGGTATATATATTTCCTGCTATTTAAATCACATGATGAGATGTAGTTTATTTAATATGTTTTATCCACCTATTTTTGTTTTCTGAGTGAATTAAATAAGTGTAGCACTTTTTTTGTTTTTAGATGACCTTGTGACAACCAGAAAAAGTCAATTAGCAAAAAGACTATTTGAATTAAAAATATCACTTTGGAATTATGTAAGTTCCCTGAATGATCCTTTATTTCATTTTAAATGTTAAGCATGAAAAGTTGTTCATTTTCTTTTACCAATAGAGAAATGGCATTGATAAGTCCGCCTTTTTTTTTCAGTTAATAAAATTTTTTATGAACACATGTGAACTTTCATTTAAATGTGTCTGTACACTCTTTTTTTTGCAAGTCAGGTATTGTTGACATGTCTGTATTTTTTTACAATTGAAAAAGTCAAATATTTCAGTGATTGAGTTCTTGGAAGGTTAAGACTTATAAATGTGTGAAAAGCAAAAAAAAAATTGTATATCCACCTTTACATGCAATAGTATAAAATTGGGTTTCTGGGTTTAAATTTGTTTACACAAGCCTCTAAGGTGATCCACATACCAGATGTCCAAAAATTGTTAAAATACCAGAAATCATTTCAAATGTTCCTGATATGGTGTTAGATGATAAAAAATCGAAAGTATGTAAAGTAGCTGAGGACCTAAGCATTTTAATAGACTGAGTGTGTTATGTAATATATGAAGAATTTATGATGAAAAACTCTTGAGAAAGATGGGTGCTGCATTTGCTATCAATTGATCAAAAGCCTGCTTGAATGCTTGTTTCTCAAATTTGTTTAGACTCTATTAGCAGATAAGTTTGTTGCAGGAATTTTTTGAGATTAAAAACAAATTTTTTTGATCAAGTATCTTCAGAAAGGTAAAACTAATAACATTGAATATTGTACAAGTCTTTTATATCAAGTTTTGTGAGCTTAAACCAGGGTTAGCAAAGAAAGAAATTACTTCTCATAAAGACAATGCATCTGCTAACAAAACCATTTTGATAATAGCTAAAATCAAGAAGTTATGCTATGAATTTTTTTTGATCATCCTCTGTATTCACCAGATTTTGCCTCAGTTACTATTGTTTATTTCCAAACCTGAAGAAATTCCTTACTGGAAAGCATTTTACATTAAATGAAGAAGGAACAGACAATCAGGAATCATTTTATAATAAAGGAATAGAATTACCGGAAAAAATGCTGTTACAAATTTGTTGTAACTGAAAAATGTTGTGTGTTGAAATGTAAGGAGAAAATTAAACCTTGTTTTATGCCCCAAATAAATTTTTGATTACTTTTCTAGAAAATTATTAGACACCCCTTGAACATAATTAAACTGGTTGCTATTTTAATTAAAAATAACTTAGATTGTTTTTAAAAAAGCTAATAATGGGGTGAATACCAAAAAATATGACTTCTGTTTTTAGGTTATATCAATGAAAATTTTTATAAATTATTTACTGTTTAATAAATTTACCCAAATGAAATTTCATTGTCCAGTATTAGCAATCAATATTATTTGAAAACCTCTGTTTGTCGTTTAAGTTTATAAGTATGCACTTTTCAATTCTTCATCACCCTCTGCAGTAAGCTGGAAGGCTTTGTAACATAACTATAAGATGAAAAACTATGGAATTGTCTTAACTTCAAAAGCTGTATGGATTGTTAGCTAAAGCTCTGTTAGTAGACAGAACTTTAGGGGTTTCTTTTAGCATTATTTACTTAACTTTATTTTGTTTTTTGGCAGTCTTTCTCTTTCTCTCTCTCTCTCTCTCTCTTTCTCTCTCTCTTTTCCTCTCTCTCTTCCTCTCTCTCTCTCTCTCTCTCTTTCTCTCTTTCTCTCTCTCTCTCTCTCTCTTTCTCTCTCTCTCTCTTTCTCTCTCTCTCTCTTTCTCTCTCTCTTTCTCTCTCTCTTTCTCTCTCTCTCTCTCTCTTTCTCTCTCTCTCTTTCTCTCTCTCTCTCTCTTTCTCTCTCTCTCTTTCTCTCTCTCTCTTTCTCTCTCTCTTTCTTTCTCTCTCTCTGTCTCTTTCTCTCTTTATCTATTCATACATACATGCATACATACATACATTAGTATATAATTCGGACCCAGAAAACCTACAGGTTCTGGATACACCTACAATCTCTCAAATTTTGGAATTGGCACTTGGGCACTGAGCAAACCCAGAACTCATTTTTTTTTTTTTAATTGCATCTTGAAGCTTGGTTCTAATTTTTTTGTTTGCTTTTGTTTCGATTTAAAATTGATTGAAAAAGCCACCACTGAAAAAAAATGCTTGAAATTTAAATTCATTTTCATGAAAAATAACAGGATTAAACACAAATTAAAGAGAAGTTTTCCTAACCAGAGTGCCTATGACCTGTAAGGGTAAAATGTGCTAACCTAGTAAGGAGGGATGGTTTAACTGTGACAGTACTTTTAACATGTTTTAGCTTCATGAAAGACTGGCAGATTTTGTTAATGATGAAGATTTAACTGTATTAGAGGAAGAAGATGAACAATTATCAGTAAGAAGGTTTGTGAAGATTTTATAATTTTAAAAAGCTTTAGCTAGAAAAATGTTTCGTCATATTATTGCCATTGTTGTTAATTTTACTGATAATGTGATTGTTGCTGTGGTTGTTATTGTTTACATCATAAAAAGAAGAGATCTACACTTACAAAGAAATAATTGGACTTTAATCATCTGCTGTAAGCTATCTATTAGTGCATTCTGTAAATCAGTAATTAACATCTGTTTAACTCTTACAAGATCAATATTTTATGAACTTAAGACTTATGTGATAAGATCTATCCCTGTTTGTTTACCCCATCAAACATTCATCTGACAATAGTTTATAACAACTTATGAGTTAAGTTTTATAGGTGTGTTTAAGTTGGACGGATGGTTGGTGGCTTCATCACCAAACATTCATCCATTAGAAAAATTTTTTTTTAAAACTTCTGCTTCAACAAGAAAAAAAAAGTTAGAGGATTTCAAGTCAAAAACCTTAATTGTATTTTCTTTAAATAAAGGAATAGTGATCTACAATCAGTAATTTGTAGAGTTTTTTAATTAGAAACTTGTTGAATTGGTTTATGATCACATTGTAATTTATAAATGAATCATAAATACTTCTTTTTTTACTTTAACAATAATTTGGTTTGTTATTTTAACTTCAAGATCCATGTCATTTTTTAATTTATTTTTTTAATTAAATTTTAAAACTCTTTAGGTTGAAAGAAAACATGTCACGCTTTTGTAAGAAATTTATGTTTTTCAAATATTATTATTTTAAATATTATTATTACATATTATTATTTTGAATATTATTATTTTGGATTCAGAGTTATTCACAAAAGGGATTTTTTTTTCATTGTTAAATGGTTTTTTTATTTTGATTTTAGCTGATGCAATCACACCTATTAAGAGGTTCTACAGTGTTATATATGACTTGTTTGCATGGAGGAACCCATGGTTCACTTTCACCATATTTGTGGTATGTTTTACTATATTTATCTCATATCTTTTTAAAAAGTATTTGAAATATGAGAACAATCATTTTCTCATTTGAAAAAAGAAATAAAAAATTTGCTTAATCTGAACATTTTCAAAATATCATTTTAGTTTATTATGGTATTTTCAAAATACTATTATAATTTTTCTTTGGTATTAATACATTAAATGAAAGAAAGTTTTGTTTTGACATATGTTGGTAGTGTTTGAAGTTAGGTCAAATCAGATCAGCTGAAGTCAGATCAATTAAGGAATTTTAGCAATCAAAAGACACTAAAATTCTTGTAAATGTAGATGAGTTAAAAAATCAACCCATGTTACTTTTTCTACTCTTATTTTGTTATAAACACGACCTGCTTTCTAAAATTTGTAGAGATTATAGAAATTTACTGCTTATTATTTATTATTAGGATTGTTAATTTTCTATCAGAGATCATGGCAAAATTCTGATTTAAGATCAAAAGCAGCTTGTTTGATTAATCTTTTGACAAAAAAGTATTCATCATATTATCTGTTATTTCTGGGTTGTTTCAGGATATTTTTCTTTGACAATAATGCTGAGTTGAATGCTGAATATTTTAGATGGCCTGAAATATTGAGCTTTCCCTCATCTTATCAACAATTTTTGAAATCTGATTCATTTCTGTAATGTAAACAAAATAAAAAGCAGGTTTTCTAGTTGCTGTTTTGCTTTTATGATATCAAGCTCATTGTAATGCTGAATATTCTAATGAAGTTATTAGACAACCTGTGAAGAATACTGCAAGACAGAATGGCTAATGAATAACTTACCATGTTACAAATCACAGCTGATTAAATATTTTTTTTTGCATCTTATATAAAAAAAACACTCATCAAGAATAAAATTTAAGGTGATCTGTTATAATTGTTAGTAATTTTCTATTCAGTGTCATTCTGCTTCTTTGCATTGATATCATCTGTTTTAGTTGAAGAATCATTTCTGCTTTATGTATTTTTACTTCATCTTGTTTTTTCATAGAATACTTTCTAGTTTTGTGAAAAATTTCACTTAACATCTTTCACTTAAAATAGCTTGGATTTTTTCTTTCTTTTTGATATTTGAAAACCCATTATGTGGATGTGTCCGTGTAACCAAGGCGTTTTCTGTAACTAAATCGCTTAAACTTCTAGGATAAAGACTTTAACATTTTCTTCATTTAAAAAGCAATTTACCTTCTACTCCAAAAAAAAACTTTGAGTTTGTTTGGTTTTTAGAATGACAACAAGAAAAGCTAAACATATGTAAAAAAGCAAAGAAGAAAAGCTAAAAAAATTTTAAATACTCAATTTTAACTTTGTTTTTGATAAAATTATGACGAATATTAAATTGTTAGCATAATCAAGTCTTGCTCATATAAAAGTAAATTAGCAGTCGTTTTAAAAGTTATAGCTTACTGTTGATAGTTTGAAATTTTTGAATGCCATTGTTGTGAGATAAACTTCACTTAATTTATCAATTTACCATTTATTTACATTTAGTTTTTATTTACATATTATATCTTTTTTTCTAAAAATTTTATATATTTTCTAATTATTTTCTAATTAAAATATTTAAGTTTAGTAAATTTTTTTGGTTGCAAATCTTTTTTAAAAAATTTATTTTTCTTTGTTTAAATAAATCAAATAATTTGTATTTAGATTTTTTAATTTTTTTGTTAGGTATATTTGTATGCTTTATGGGTGGAGATGACAATACCCCTTGTGTTTTTACTTGTTCTTATTCAGCTTTCTTTAAATTTCCTTCATATGAGGTATTTGTTTTTTTGTTTTTTTTTTGCTGTTGCAATTTTATTTATTATTTTATTAAACAAGCTTATTTTGCAAAAATCTGAGTAACCTATTTACAGTTACATTATAAAATACTTTGACCATTTTAGTTTTTTCTGGTCATATTTTAGATTAATAATACAATTAGGGTAAAACACCCCACATTTTTGAACTTCCACCAGTGTTCATCTATACGTTTCTTTTTAAATAATATCTATTTTTTCAGTCATTTTTTGACTTTAATGTATTTAAAATTTATAAAGACAAACCAAAAGAATGAAATCTAAAAAAAAAATTTATACAATTTTATGCTTTACAATTAAAAATTTGGTTTTAATCCTTATTCATGTAGTTTCACCAGCTCAAACTTCATTGCACCTGCTCAATGACATCATATCAACTGAAAAATAAAGATAAATTTACTTAACACATTTTGTATCTATAGTGCAATTGAATTGATAGAATTGGGCACCCTAAAACTTTAGATATTTTTATGTTACGTTATAAAAAGAACAGATAAGTAGTTAGACTTAAGTTATTTTTAAGAGGTTCTTACTAGAATCAGAAGTGTATTGCACAAATGGCTTTTTCTGTTTAGGCTTATTCTTAGATTTAACTTCCTCTTTGCCACCACTGATTGACCTGCAAAATTTTCTTTGAAACATACTCATTAGGATTGGCAAATCAGAAAACATCCACAACTTCGTCCAGCCACTTTTCATGGGGCCAAATAGCCCCACATCGAGTGGCTGCATGAAATGAGTTTTGTTAGGTGGAATGAGGAGAAAAATTATTTGTAAATAAATGAAATTATTTTGGACTTTCATGTTTATTGGTCCAAATAAAAACTGGTATTTGAGTATTATCATCTGTCAGCCACTGGTCAAGAGTGCTGCATAAATATTCCTAAAGAATTTCATGGTTTATATAATCCTTAGCAGATATACCAAGAGCAACTAAATTTGGAGTCAATGACTGGTATACAGTCATGAGGATTCTCTGGTTAGCATATATAATAGGAGCAGGAGGAAGAGATCCATCAGCACCGACATTTGCTGTAATAAAAGTACAAAGAAAATTGTAAAGAAAAACTGAGGAGACTAAGCTCTCATGCTATCATGCTATCATGCTATCATGCTATCATGCTATCATGCTAAGCTCTCATGCTAAGCTATCATGCTCTAAGATATGTAAAGTTAAAAGCAATTTATATTGCTGCATTATAAATAATAAATAAAAGAAATAACAGAAAGATAAGCAATAACTTTTATATAATTTTACATACCATAGCTGTAATTCTTTCTTTGTCTTTAGCTACTGTGGCATAAGGAACATTTTTTGATTGTCTCTCATCAAAGTTAAATTTGTGCTTGGGTTCATATAGGATATCTAGATCTAGTCTTTCTCTGCCAAATAGCTTCTAATGTCCACGAACTGCTGTTTAATTACTTGTTGTGACACATGTTGTTTGGCACTTAGTGACTCCATCATACATGAAATTATGTCACTATTCCCACAATAAATAGTTTGTACCTTAGAAATGATTGGTAAAGATAATATGGTAATGTACTTTTGAAATACTCTAAATAAATTAATATGCAGTTATAGGCCTATTACAAATTTTATTATTGAATTAAGTAATTGCCAATATTATCAATAATTTTTAAACTAAAAAATTAGTAGTAAAGTTATAAAATTAAAATTTTCACCAAACACGCATATCCAGGTTTTAATGACTCTGATCTACCAAATTGATAAGATCTATCCCTGTTTGTTTACCCCATCAAACATTCATCTGACAATAGATGGCACTTGAGTGACATGATGATGTCTTAGGTGACAGGATGAGCTCTCCTTTGTGTACTGATTATATAGCTAGCCAACACTCGCTTCTCAGCTTTGGTCAAAAAAATGCAGAGATCCATTTTTTTTTACCATAATCTTCTTCTTCAAGGTTGTTCTAGGAGTCCCATAATGCTTTGATTCATCAGTTGCATCTTTGACTGCTAAAAAATAAAAATATATAATATGTAGCTACCTAGGCATTAAGAACTTATAGCAAAGGTTATTAGATAGTGAAAAGTTAATAGATAGTGATGTTTTGTAATGACAAATATAATTTAAGCTTACCTCTTTACATCTGCAACACCCTCCGCTATATCTTCTTCAGTATATCCATCTGAAGTAGCCATTCTAGATGTGTCACAACTTTTGTTAATTATCTTTAATTTAATTGGTTAAATTTAAATAACAGTAGCAAGTTTAATTTTAGTAGCCTGGTACCCAGTATTAAATGTAAAATTGGTTTTAAAATTGTTTATGACCTATGAAGAAAGTCTGAAAATAGAAAATAAACATGTATAATTTTGTTAATCAAAAAATATATATATATTTCTATACAACAACTACTATTTAATTATTTAATTTAAAATACATCATAACTATTCAAGTTTAAATTTTTTTAATTAATCTTAAAACAAAAAAAACAGTGTTGTATAATGGTTAATAAAAAGTTAAAATGGTAATTATCAACAATGGCAAAAACTAGCAAGTGGGTGTGGCAAAGACTGCCAAACATTTAATTGCTTACTACATGACTATTACAACATTGAATTTTGTGTCACAGTTTGCATTTTATAATAAGTACAAAAAAAGTCAGTTTTGATAGAAATTACCAGGAAAGGGGGTTATATTGTCTCAAGTGTTTGCCACCATCACCCCACACCCATTCTTTCAAATTCCTCCATTAATTTTACATTTATGAGATATTCCTGCATCTTAATAACACCCTGAAAATGAAAAAAAAAAAAAAAAATTAGATAATAAACAACATGTTTTTGTGAGTGATTATCCAAAAGCTTTTCTAAAGTTTGTCATTTTAGATTAAAGGATTTTTTAGGACAGTTTTTTTTCTAAAAATGTTCTGTGCGTTTATTTTTAAAGTTACAATAATCAAATTTTTGTCAGTTATAAAAAGAACATCAAAGTTTTTTTTAGACATGATTTCTGAACTTCTCAATTAGTTTTTGCACTGCATGTTTTTTATTGACCAAGTGGTGAAGATTAGGTTGCATGGTAAACACTAGGTGTTTTATTCAATTTGTTTCAATCAACTATACAATCATTTATTTCAAATAATTGTACAATCATTTGTTTCAATCAATTGTACGATCATACTTTAATAAAATTTTGTTTGCAAGGTTTTTATTCTTTAAAGTTCAGTTCATTTTTTTCTGCAACTTTTTTTATTTCCAGTGTTCTTATTCTTCTCTGCTTTCTAATATACTTTCCATACTCTTAATAGTGCAAGGGAAAATCCCAGTAAAAAATATAAAGTAAAAAATCTCGTACATAAACATTTTTTCTTTTAAAAGTAAAAAGTATTTATAAGATTTTTTTTAATAGTCTCAAAATTTCCTATAAGATTCTAATGTGTTTACTTTGCTTTATCATTTACCTTCTTATTTTCTAAAATGAATTTTTATATTCTCTTTTATCACCAGAGGTGTTTACATATTTACAGATAAGAAAAAAGATTCTGATGCTGAGGTCAGCCTTTTTTTTTTTTTTTTTTTTTTTGATCCATACGCAAGACATAAAGAAATTTTTAAGAAACAATGTTTATTTATATTTATTATAACCATATAATCCTTTCATTTTATGAAATTTTCTACAAATTTTTTAACTATTCGAATATACAGTTCGTTGTGTTTACAAGTAAGAAAGTATTATTGATCTTAACCTCTTTTTTTGTAAATGAAATTGTATTAAAGCAAATAAAAATACAAACTTTGTTCTGATTTAGTCCTGACTGCTTCTTCTTTAAATTAAGTTTTTAAAGAAGTTTTAAGTAAAAAAAGTTTTTAAAATACTTTTAAAAAAACATTTTTAGGAGATAAAAGAAGATTCATCGTCTCTCAGTGAAAGGTATCAGTTAGTTTTGCAGATAGCAAAAAAAGTACAAAACACGTTGGGGAGCTTTGCTGATACTTTAGAAAAAATTGAAAAGTAGGAAATATATTTTTTTTAAATATATATTTTTTGTCTGTCTTCTCCACTATTTTATTTTATAATTTTTGATTTTATGTTATATAATATTTAATGTTTTCATCTTAAAAACATAAAAGAAAGCCTTAATAGTCTAATGGTAATTTTTTTCAGAAAATTTGTAAGTCTTATTATTGTTGTTTTAGGTGTAATTATGTGAATAATTTAATTAATATTTAGTTTTAGAATAATTGCTATATTACATTAATGTTACAACAATTTTTTTTTTTTAGTTTGTTTCTTTGGGAGCAGATGGAAGCAACCAAAACAATTTACTGTTCTTTATGGCTTATGTTTTTAGCTTCATGTATTTTGCCCACCAACACCTTTCTGACATTAATAGGTTTGTTTTGTATTTATGGTGTTAATGGTTTTCTTCATCCCTGATCTGATTATGATCTATCTTGGAGGAAAAAACATCATTAAAAAAAACATTTTTTTGTTCAATCATTCAAATATTTCCAATCATTCAACCAGATTTCCTATGTGATAAAATGTATATAAGGAGTTTAAAACAATTAAGAGATGTTTTTTTCTCGATATCTTTTTTGTTGTTAGAAAAGTTGTAATAATGATTACATGGGTTGCATAAATGAAGCGTCTATATAAGTAAATTTTAAAGCTTCTATATAAGTAAATTTTAAAACTTCTATATAAGTAAATTAGCTGTAATTTTTAAAGGTTTTTTTTTTTTACTTAACTTACTCCTTATTTCCGATTCACTGTAACAAATAAAACTCAATTTTTAAAATCACTTTTATAAAAAATAAATTTTTTACTCAATCTAATCTGGATGTTCAGGATCAGAATTTAACTGGGCACCAAGTGTTCTTTGGTCGAGCAAAAAGTTAAATAATATTTATATGTAAATATGTATATGTACATGTATGTGTGTGTGTCTGTAGAGGGTAAGGTTGCTTAAGTCATACTTTTTATAAAAGAATCCACTTAAAACTAAGGATCTCTCAAATATGTTGGCAAGTTGTATTGTTGTTATTTATTTTAATGAAATTAGTTTTTGTATTTTTTTGTTTTAGTTTTTGTAATTAGTTTTTTTATTTTTTGTAAATTAGTAATGTAATTAGCATTTATTTTAGTGGAATTAATCTATATGCTTTCAGTAAAACAAACTGAATCCTTAAAAAATGTTTCTCAGTTTGATTCAAGGAACCTGTTTACTCTCAAAATGGTTAGCTGTGTTGTGACTTGTGAGAAAGTCATACATTTAAACAATTATACATTATCAAGTGTATAATTGTTTGAATCCTCGTAGTTTGTGTTCAAACCGTAGTTTGTGTTCAAACCGTAGTTTGTGTTCAAACCGTCATAAATGCAAAGAGTTTTTTTTCTCTATGAAAGTACGCACTTTGAGTGCAATAATTTTTTTTTAAAACTAGGAACAGAAAAAATTACATTTAGTCTTGAGTATTTATAGCATAAAAAAAAATCAATGAGAGAAAATTACATTTTGAGTCATGAAGATCATTTTTGTTAAAATTCAACAAAAAGTTAAAATTGGATTAATTGTGGCTGTGGCATAGAAATATATTTTAAGAAGTGAAACTTTTGCTCCTGTAAAGTGCTTTTGAGTTTATTTAAGGTTTGTATTTTAAAAAATGCCCAAACAGTGAGATACCTGGCCTGATAGACCAGAAACTTGAGATTTTCAATAAGATCAACTACAGTTAAAGTTATGGAGCATCAAATTTGCCAAGTCACAATATTATTTTATGATTCTAAGAATTAAGTAGCAACAGTAACTATAATGTATTTTTTTGTTAACATGAAATATTTAAGTATTTAATAAGTATTAATGTTAAATGCAAAGTTTTTTTTTATCCTTCTGTCAACTTCATCACAAATCATGCATCATAATGATTTGCTATTTAAGCATTGAATCATGTTTTCCTCCCAATCTTCTTCATAAATAAAACAAGTCCCAATCTTTAAATTTATTTTAAATCAATTTTTTTCTTCTTACTTTTGAAGCCCAAATTCTTTTTATTAATCATTGCACTTTTTTTTTTTTTTTTTTTTAACGTTTTTTTATCTGCCTTGCCAGTAGAAATAGTTAACATTATTTCTACTGGCAAGGTAGAGCTCTGTGGAACACTTTTCTTTGGTATATTTTTGGGACCTGAGGTAAAACATTTGTTTTTTTTTATTTAGTTTCTAGGCGCAGTGCATCTTTCTCATAGATTTCTTTACTTTCTTGAGCAACCACCACAGGAAATCTTTTCTTGTTTATTGATGTCTAACAAATGAGTGCATAATGAGTCAAAATAATCATCATATTCATGCCTACTGCATAGCCAAATATCAGTTTTTTATAATTGGTTTTAAGAAATTTAAAAAAAGAACTGTCCTTTAGTTAGAGATGGTGGGTTGTATGAGTAAAAATGATAAAGTTGTAATGCCATACTTGCGTGTTAGCTCTATACCTTTAAAATCATTTGTATGAAGGTGTCCATCTAAAAGAGGAAGTGCTTGTTTATTGTTACACCAACTTTGTGTATTTGATGTTCCAAATTTAGTACACTTTAGTGCTCCTTTCTTTAAGCAATTGTTCATCTTTCTACATTTAAATATTATCAGAGCAGGTATTAATTCACCTGCAGCATTTATACAATATACACCAGTAGTGAGCAAACCTTTTTCATCACTTGTAAGGCCAAGAAACTTGATTCTTAATTGGGAATGTGTTCAACCGACTCCTACATACTTTCAGTGATATTCTTAGGCCTTCCAAATTTGACACTCTTAATTATTTCTTTAAAATAATGCTGTGAAATTGGTACCAAAACATATGCCGTAAATTATAAAAAAAATTTAATTTAATTGCTGTGAGAATTTATAACAATGTTGGTTTACAACAGACAATACTATAAAGAAATCTGTGACACCTGACATGTATTGAGTTGTGATTATTCGCAAAGATGTCTCCCTAGTTTGTTAGAAATTCAAGTGATACAACTAAAGTAATCGTATGATTTGAGCAACTTTACACTAAAGGAAAATTTAATTGTAATGTTTTATTAAATAATAATGCTTTTAATTAAATCATTCTCTTAGGTATATTTGCAGGTGTAAAACTGTTCCTCATTACTCCCATATATGTGCGTTTTCCCAAGGTAAACTTATTTCATTTGGTTATTTTGAATTGTCCTTAAGGCTATTCATAATCTTCATAGTTGCATTATATATAATCAAAAAAATATATATTATAATTAAAAATAATTAAAAAGTATGTTTAGAAATTATGATTGTTTAAAATTATGTAATGGAACTTTTACAGCATATATTATCTTCCTTTTTTCCTTTTTTAATTTTACAAGAGATTATTTTGTTTTATTTCAAAACTCTGACATTATTTTAGAGAGTTGTAAGAATAGTTTTTCTAACAGGAACAGCCTTCTTCTATCAACAACCTTTTGCTTAAGTTCAAAAAATAATAAGTTTAATAGAACATTTTAACTTTTTGTGTCCCTACCAGTTCACGGTTATCATGGATGATGATAATGCCAACCTAGCTGACCCAAGAATGCCACTTATATGGGGTATAACTTCAGTTGGATTAGTTAACTGGTTACGGATTTATGGTAGTTTTAGTTTAAATTTTGTTAATTTTTGCTACTTATACCTCAAATCGTTAGCGATTACTGTGATATTCGGTCACTACTTTTAAAATAATGGTTACACGAGTGTTCTACTATGTAATACCAACAATTTTTATTATAACTGTTTAATTGCTACATGTACCATTTTCATTTTATAGACCAAAATATTGATTTGCTATATAAAGTGTGGCTTGACTTGGCTCATGCATAGCATGAAAATCTCAGTATTTCCTAAGGTATAAACTACTGCCAAAGTGCAAATAAACCCTAAAAAAAAGTGTAAAGCCTGGTCAAAAGACTACCAGTTGGTAAAAAAAAAAAATATGTTTCTGTTAACAAATTTTTATTGACTCTTGAAACCTTCTTAAACTTTTAAAAAAAACCTTCTTTACTTTCAAAATTAAGTGAAAAAATAACTATTTAAGCCCTTTTTTTTTACATTATATTTTACCATTAAATAGCATCTGATTATAATTTAAAGCATGTTTTTTGATTTTCTCCACAACAAGTTTGTTAATAAATAGCTTAATAATACTATTTTAAATGTAATATTAAAATTCATAATTTTTAAGTTAAGAGCTTTTAAGGATTAAGTTGGTTAAAATGTTCATTACAAACTGTAAGCTATGATTTTCTACTTATCTCTAATAACTCAAATTGTGCAAGCAGTTCCTTAAAGATGCTTACTGTTTAGATGCAGCACAACAATCATTCTTTGTACTTTGGATGATTATTGTTTTGTTTATACCTTGACAAATGTTGATAAAAATCTTGATGAGTAGTTTTGACAGTTTGTTCACTATTGGGCCCCAGAGGGGATCCTTTGTGACTGATGAAATCCTTGTGGTAAAAGATGGTGTAAATTTTAGGAGCCATGCTTGTACCAGTTATCATTAAGTAACACCTTTTGAAATTTTCAATTCTTTCAGCAAAGTCTGGCTGTAGGATATATTCAAAGCAAGCCTTGACAACTAAATTGAAACTTTTGAATGATTTAACTATGTAAAAGATGTTGGGAACCAAGTTTGTATCAGCAAGTTGCTGCAACACATCCACATTTTTAAGATGCTTTCTGCATTTATTTCTGTCAAACTGGTCCCCATGATATGAGCTAACTTGAATGCGGAGGGCAGCTGGCCACTTAGCAGCTTCTATCCAAGTAGTTTTAAGGATCTTGAAAAGATGATTGACTTAAGAGGAGATGCAATTCAATTGGTGGAATGATTTCCAGAATCAGAACATTGTCAGGCCCGCTGATGATTGGCTTTCAAATGACATTGCCGAACAGCTTTGCATTAGCAAAAATCCCGCCAGATTGCTGAAAAGACTCAAGGCTAGATTTGATTGAGTCCAGTGTTCACAAGTTTCCAGATTCGGCAAGACACCTTGATTTGATGTCATACTATATGCAAGGGTGCATAGTTGAATGGGTTTGAAGACCACAAATTATATTTGCAACTCTCATATCACAAGCCTAGTTTAAGTCCATTTGCATTATTGGTTTGTTCAATATTGGAGTAAGTTTTTGGCAATTCTTGTGTCTTTACCAGTCCTTTGAGTGAGAGACTGATTTTGTGGCGATGAGCTGGTTTCACCCCTTAATGCAGCATTGACAATGCTTAGACAAAGCTTGAGAAAACCTTTGCCACCATAAATTCCAAAATTAACAAAATAGCCACCAGAAACTTTGTGAGATTAAATAACATGATTCACAAGACTTGATAATTAATTGCAATGAACATTACCCAAACTGTACCAGAAACTCCTTTTCTGTTGGTGATTTTTTAAGTCAATGCAGTTGAAGAAATCACTTAAGTGTTGACCTGCTTTTAGGAAATTCAAGTAAAAATTTGGCTCTAACATCTTGCAGCTTGATGTTTGGTTTATAGTTTTGACCAGTTCTTTTAATCCGTGGTCAATTTTGGAGCATTTGATGGTGATCGGGCACTACTTTGACCTGAAACCAAAACATGCATATTTTATGTTTAAAATAAGCTTTGTTTCGAAAGTTTGTTAAAGCTTTTAAATTATTCTTTTTTAAAGAGATTAGAAACTTGTCAAAAATATATTTCCTGAAATCTATCTATTCTCATTTCTTAATAGCCAAGACTTTCTTTCAATATATGTATGCAAAAATTACTTAAGTATAAATATTTACCGGGGGTAATTGTAAGTGGAGGCCTGGCGGATGCCTAAGCAAGTCAAATAGTTCCTTGCGGGGATAAATCTTTATTGGAAATAACTTGAGATGCAATTTGTTTGGCTGCTTTGGCACCATTTGCTGCTAAAGACTGAAGGTTTTCCCTGTACTTTATTTGAGAGCATTGGTGTGGCAAACATTTTCCTAAAAAGCTGAAGCATGCGCTGCAACACACAGTTGGTTCTTTCTCAATTGTGGTTTGCTCTTCAAGAGGATGTTTTTCTTGCAGCTTTGAAGGACCAATTTGGCTGATTAGGCAATAGCACATCATGCCTCTTGTTTCAAGTCTCACTTGTATTGATTTGAAATCAATCAAAGGGAGGAGTGAATTTCCTTTCCCCTCTTATTTCCTGTGCAAAGTAATTCTGCACGATTTGCAGAGTCCTTGTTGTACTTGAGAATCACTGATATTGATCTTGGTCTTGTACAGTTAGCAAATTCGATCTGCTCGGAAAACTGTAAGCTGTCTTAAACATTTTTTCAGACAGAGCAAGCACACAGACTTTTGATTTTCATCATGAATCTTTGCTTGATTTGGCATTGTGTTAATTCACTAAATCTAACTCTGCCTTTTATTAAATTTAACCCAAATTTATATTGGGTAACAATCCACTTAACATACAATTATTAACATACTTATAATTATTTAAATTAATGATACTTTTTAAAAATTATTAATGACACTTGTTAACAATTATAATTTTAACATACTTATAACTATTTAAATTAATGATAATTGTCACACTTAATGACAATTTAGAAGAGATCTTATTTGATGAGATAGTCCTACAAACAATTTTTACTCCTCTTCAAAAGACTATTTTGCCCTTCGTAACATTTCTCTCTTCACAATTTATTACACTTTTAAAAAACTTTTGATAGAGATTTTCTCTTTTTGTGCCTCTGCAATTATTTTTATAAAGTTTTTACAGATTGTTACCCAATATAAATTTGGTTTTTTTAGACTGGTCCTCCAAACTTTTTAGCAATCAGTTATCTTAGTTATCTAAATTTTTTAAGTTAATTATCTTAGTCAATATAACAAATATTTGGTTTTCTCACAATTTTTCTGTTTTAAGAGAAATAAATATTTCTATTTTCTATGTAGGTATCCCTAGAAAAGCTTTTCAATCATTTTTTAGCATTTTTATGCATTTTGGTAGAAGTTTGTACCTTAGGAAATGCTGAGATTTTCATGCTATGCATAAGCCAACTCAAATCACCCTTTAAATAGCAAATTAATATTTTGGTCTATAAAGTGAAATCGGTACATGTAGCAATTAAGCAGTTATAATAAAAATTGTTGGCATTACATAGTAGAATACTCGTGTAACCATTATTTTGAATAATGGTTACACAAGTATTCTACTATGTAATGCCAACCGAATATCACAGTAATTGCTAATGTTTTGAGGTAAAAGTAGCAAAAAACTAATAAACTTTAAACTAAAACTGCCATAAGTTCTTAACCAGCTAACCATTCCGACTGAAACTTTATCCAGAGTTTAATGTGGCTATAGTCTACATTTGCAATAATTTTCATTAAATTATATAGAGGCGCACTTTGAAATCAAAATTTCACTCAATTTGAACATTCAAATTAAATTGTTTTTCGTAAACAAAGTAAAAAGGTTTCAAAATTTGCATCACAGGGTACCTTGATGTGTATGCTATCACCCCATATAAGTGGCGTTCTTGGGTCTGCTAGGTTGGCATTATCACGATCCATGATAACAATGAGTCGTTTATATCCCTCTATAGCTTATTTACTATGTTAATAGAAATACTTAAAGTAATCAGTATTGAGTTAAATAGAGGAGTAATCCTGCATTATGTTTATTTCATCCTGCATTATGTTTAGTTCATCCTGCATTATGTTTATTTCATCCTGCATTATGCTTATTTCAACTTTGACTACTGTTTACTTCTCTGTATCAAAGAAATTTTTGTTTGTAGTTTTGCTTTTTAAAATTCAATACATCACAGTTTTCAACTTAACTGTTGTTTGATTGGCTGTACCAACTAAAGCATCAGTATAGGCTTTTTGATGACTGGTTGAAAAAAACATCCATTCAGTTTACAATAAAAAGTCTTGTTAGTGATGCATTATTTTAGAAATATTTTATCATTTTTGTTCCTTTTCATCCATTAGAGAAAAAATATAGTTTAGAAATTAATGGAAAACCTTCTTTAATACAGTTAGATAGAACAGTCTGAATCTGATAAATAAAGTAGGCGTCGTGATGAGTATCATCATTTAAATCTCAGCTGAGAATGGGGATCCAGCTTTACACTGATGTTGTAGCTTTTTATCTTATCTTGTACAACAATTTCATAGTTTTCAGAAAATTTACAAGGGACTATTTTTCTTCAATGATATTAAAACTTTAACTTTCAATGGCATCTGGAAATACATAACATCTTGATCTGCATAACATTTGGGATATAAAATATCTGGAGATGTGACATTTAGAGATATATGACATTTGGAGATATGAGTAGGCAATCACTCCGTCAAAATTTTTAGCACTAAGTTTTAACTGTATGAGTTTGTTTGATGAGTTGATTGTTTGCCACTGGATGAAACTTATATCTTCCTTAGAATATGCTCCTTTAGCTTTCTGAAAGGAAACATTTAAGGGGGTATGTTCATAGGCATTTCAAACATCTATGAACATTGGTTTGTGATATCTTTTGTTATATCACAAACTCCCTTTTAATAAGATTTTTTTTTCACTAATTTATCTTGATTTTATATTAATATACAGATTTCAAATGTTTATAGAAAAAGATTTACAAACAGCCAAAAATCATCAAAGAAATTTCATCAAATATAATTTAGGTCAATTTCTAATTGAAATTGCTCATTCTATAAGCCTAACTAAAGAGTCTATGAGTTTTAATCGAGGTAACACAAATACTCTGAAATAATATCAGGAATTAACTTTTTCCTTGAAAATAAATTTCCTGAAACTTGAAAAAAGTTGGGATTCAGCTACTTACAGTTATTACATACACTTTTATCTTTTGTTGTTGAATTTTATCTGATGTGTTTTTGTAAGCAAAGTTTTTAGTACCTAAAAAAACTGCTGTGTATTTTTTAATGTTTACTCCTTTTGTAGACCTTTGAACTTATGAAAGGTGATAAAAAAATTCATAGTTTTGTAAATAATTTCATGAGTAATTTTGTTAGTTTTTTAAATAATTCTTTATTTTTATTTAATGTTTTTAGGTTCAAAATCGTTATGATGATTTTAACCGTATGTGGAAGAAACTCCCAACTCACCGTGAATTATTAAAAGAAAAAGTTGCAGAGGTTAATGAAAAGGGTTCTCAAAGTTCATCTGAAGTGAGTACCTACTTTAATTGTACCCAATTTATTTAGTTTAAAAAGGTTATCACAATCTAAAAATCATCTAAAATGTTTTTAAGAGAAAGAAAAAAAAAAATAGGATTTTAAAAATGAAGAAGTTTAGTGGAATTCTTTTTTAGACACTGGAAATTTTTTGCCCAGTATTGCCTTGAGTTCAACTACCATTTAACAATACTTTGTGAAAAAATTAACTGCTTTAATTGCATTTTGTTGTGAACCGTCTTTCCAAACCAGACTTATTAATTTGACTGACTTATTGAGGCTAAGAATCTTCAACTTATTTTTAAATAAAAGTTATTTAATAACACAATGCAACAGTTATTAAACATAAGGGTTTATTTACTAAAGAATGACAAAATAGGTTAACTTTAATTCAAATCACACAAAAGTTTGTTTTCGATGGACTCAAATGATAGTGTGTATATACAAATAGAAAAATGAAGGTATGAGGAGATATTGTCTTTGTTGAAATAAGAGTCGAAAATACCTATTCAGCTAAAAGTAGAGGAAACTGGGGAAGTACTGTGAATAAACCCTAAATCCTCTGGCACCCAGTATTATAGTCTGATCAGTATGCAATATGTTGAAGAAAGCATAAATTTGAATTAACTATAAATTGTTACACTAAAGAAATCCAGATAGGGATAAAGGGTTTATCTGATAATGGTCTGAAGGGTGGATGTTCCAGAACCTTCAATTACAGAAACACAGCAAGAAAATCTTTTAGGAGCAAGAAAATCTTAGATATTCTTTGAGAGGATTTGATGAAAATATTTTTATATCATATTCTGTGTGTTCTTATGCAAGCATTATATTATCAGAAATTTGTTGTTATTGGACAATTGTTTGAGGAAGCAGTTGAGTACAACCAAGAATGTGAACAACTATCAAGAACATTTGAGCAAAATGTTTTCAAGTAAATTTACTAATGAAGGAGGTTCCTGTGCAGTTCCAACCCATATATTGCTTCTCTGAGAAAATATTATGGCTCCAAGAGGTAGTTGGGTATCACTTAGACTTCTATGAAATAGTAAGTTAAAACATGTTTTAAAACATGTTTACAATGTGTAATGGATGTCCACTGTATGTTGTAAATGTTTACCAAAAGCTTTACAGCTCCATAAGCTTAAAACCAACTATTCTCACTACTAGTTCACTCGTTTTTTATAGCAAAAAAAAACATAAATTAGGACAACCTAAAATGCTTTTTGTTAGTGATATGTGCATATTTTTGGTTGGAAAGAAAGTTCTTTTGCACTTTCATGAAGTATTTAATTACAATCCTCTAAATAAACACAATCAATCTACAATATGATTGCCATTACTATCAAGGAATGGTTCCCTTCCTTGTAGAAACTGCATAGGTCATAAAAGCAATTAAACAAGAAAATACTTTCGGCAAAATACTTTATTTCATGTCATTCTCCCATGAGTTTTAAAAAAATTACTCAATCTGTGAACCATTGGCCTTGATCACAGCCCCAATTCTGGGTATTAGCATCTTCAGGACATACTCTTTAGCTTTCCAATCCACTGCTTGATGACAGAGGCCTTCAAAGCTTCAATACTATTGTGGGAAGATGCATAGACCTTTGACTCAACATATGCTCATATACTGTAGTCCAAAGGGTTTAAATCTTGGGAGCTTGGTGGCCACAAAATTTTCTCCTAAAAAACCCATCATGTTTTTTTTCTGAGTCAACCTTGTGTCTTTCTGGCTGTATGAGACAGAGCTTCATTGTTCTGTTACACAATTTCGGGATTAGGGTCAAAGTTAGAGATGATCAATGGTCTGACATGGCCTTCCAAGATTTTAACATGGTCTGACATGGCCTTCCAAGATTTTAACATCTGCATTGGTTTTGACCCCTGAATCAATAAAAACAGGAGGCATCTTCAGGCTATTGGAGGCCACAACTCCAAACATTATTACAGAAGCAGGATGTTTTGTCTTGAACTTGAACATAATAGGCTCTGGAACATCTTCTGGCATTAAGGTGCTATTGTTTGAAACTTTCTTAAAGATGGATAAAAGTTTCTTACTTCTTTCTACTTGTTTTGAGTTTTTTAGTGTTGAGATGCCTTTTGGATCCAGCTTTATACTTGGCCTTCAGGTCATATTAAAACAAAATTTCTGATTGTGTACTCACAGAGAGTTCCTTAGTCATCTTCCTTTTGATTTGGATTGCGCTGAATTTGCCCTTTTACTGCTCACACAAGCCTTGAAGTCAAAGATGTTAGTTTGAATTAAAAACCAAAGACATGAATGTCCTTTGATTTTAATAATCTGTGGACAAATTTTGTAGCATCCAAGTAACATTTTATGCTCGATATATGGAAGCATTACCTTGTTAATAATATTCTTTTACATAACTTGACAAAGGATACCCTCAAAACAGTAAATTATTCCATCAGGTCCGAACAGCATAAACTTTTTGTTGATAATTCTCTTTCTCTTATTTACAACATGAGGTTATCCTTGTTTTGATTAATACACCACACTGTTATTTGTATTGTTAAATGACATTGCAAACTTTGTTTCAAGCTCCAAATCAAACTCTAACTTGATGCTACAATAAATCTCTCAAAGACAGAGAAATGAGTTAATTTCGACTAAACTCTAAAATCGCGCGTGTTTTTGTATGCACGCTATTTTTTTTACTTATGTAATTAATAATAATTTTTATCAACACAGATGATGTTATTAAAAAACTAGCTAAACAATTCTCAAACTTTAAAATGATATAAAATATTTTTCACCTATCCTTTTCCCTTATTAAATTATTGTCCGGCATCTTCATGCGTCCAACCGTATAATTGTCATCCTCATCTCTTAATTTTCTTTTCCCTCCTTTTGTCGTACGTTTAAACTTTTATCATTTGTTGGTTCGAAGAAGAAAAAAAAAATTATTGTTGATTTGGGTTGTGGTTAAATATAAATGGCTTCTTGCTTACATTTACATTTACTTTCTCAGACCTCACTACGGTGTGAGAAAGTAAATGTAACTTACTGGCTTACAGAGGCTAATGACATTAAAAGAAATTATTATAAGCAAATTGCGAAGAAAAATTTTTGAGTGTTTAAACTTTGGAATAGTTGGAGTAAAGATTATACTTTCTCATTATGTTCTCGAGAGCTATTACAAAAAAAAGCTATTTAAAAGATTTAAGTAGTTGAATAATTAGTTTCTTATTAGGTAAATCCTGCTTCAAACCCTGCTGGCTCAACTGTTAGCAGCAGCAATCGTCCATCTTCTACTGATAAGTTAGATGACAATAGTTCTTGGGAAAATATAGTTTTTAGCGATCGCTTCCAATTACCTTCAACGGAAGTACCGCTACATGGTAACATTTAATATTTCGTATCTCGTTTATTTTATGTTTTTTCGGACAAAACATTGAATAAAATGCCTTACTTAGATTGGAGTGAAGGTCGGCGCTGTACGCTAATGGATAAGGAAAGTCCGCTTTCCAGTATGAAACACGGAAGGTTGTATTTAACACCAAAGTAAGAAAAATATTCTTGTCATGAAATTTTACCCTTTTTTTAGTCTTTGCTTTCTTGCTACTTAAGCAAAATAATATCTTAAATGATAAAAATAGTTTATGTAATTTATAATAATTTATGCACGTATTTAGTTACATTTGCTTTGAAAGAAATCAGTTTCATACAAAGAAGAATATCGCAATAAAACTCTCAGATATCGTCAGCCTCAAAAAGGTAGTACGTTTATTTCGCTACATTTTATATAGAGAGGCTTTATTAAAACTTTATATAAAAGGTGTTGGCTTAAGAAAGAACTTTTGATATTTAAACGGATATACATTCCCTTTTCGTTAAATAGGCAAAGCCGATAGCTTTTTTGCCGGGACCGGGAATGGCTATTGAGCTTGAAGTCTCCGACCATGCAAAGGTTTAAATTATTTTTTTCTTTCAGAGAAGTTTATATTAGAGGAGATATTCTTAATATTAAATTGTAACATTAAGAAAATCTCTAAAATAATGACGGTATTACATCAAAGCGTAGTCTAGAGAAATTCTTTTTTAGCCTTACGTTTTTGCTGCAATGATGGGGCGTGACGAAGCCTTTGACTCGATCATGCGTGCTGCAAGATTACTAAAGCTGTCATGGAGTTTTTAAAATTTCGATAGCTTTTTTTTGGCAATATCTCTTCAATATCAATCTTCAATTTTTAATCCAAACTTTTAAATGAAAAATTTAGAAAGATATGTTTGCTGGTTAAGTTATTTTTGTAAAATTTTTCTTGATGCGTTTATCAACTCGTTGGCTTCAGAAATGCAGACTTTTTTATATGTGCATTTTTTTTATAAATGATCATAAATATATTATTGCATTTTTAAACTGTACATACTTTTGTAAAAGAAGTTCCATAAAATGTATTTCTTATAGTTTCGTTTTTCGTTTACTCTTTGTATGTTTTTCTATAAATAATATATTACTCGTATTTTATTGTTTTCATGCTTTTTTTATGTTGAAGTCGCGAAATTAAAATGTTTAGTATAATATATGATCTAGCTATATGTACCCCGTGAATCTGGCACCTGTTTTAAACTGTGCTACCAAATAACAAATGACGTTACTAAAATAGTGGCCAGAAAATATTGTAGAGGATAATTCGACAATGCGCGACTAAAATTCATTTCTGATAAATTGAATTATCAGACCTTAATTCATAATGAAAAAACGAGTTTCAATTGATTAAATTCCATTTCTAATGCAATGGTGGGTCGAAAATCTATTGGAATGTCTTTATCGGTTGCAGTTGTTTACACCTGTATATCTTAAAAATACGCTTTAAAGTAATCAACATGTTTATTTTCTGTCTGGGTTGTAAAAAAAAAGCAAAATTCTTGGTTTATTAGTTCAATTAAAGCAACTAGAAATTAGAATGGAAGCCAGAATATTTTCAACATAAATTACGCATCAAAATCTTGGATTTCGGTGTAACGTGTATAGAATGAGCCTTTTTTCAGAAAACGGATACACACACACACACCTTCCCTAAAAGTTTAGCAAAAAGAAAGAAAAGTATCGCAATAAAATGTTTTAGAATGTAGAAACGTCAAGAAAAAGTTAAGTGTAATAGAAAAAAGTGAAAAGTTTATGAAATGAAAAAAATAAATAAAATACAATAAGATAAATGAAATAATGGAAATTATATTTTTGTTGGACTTAGACTTTTTCTGAATCCTTTTTTTAGTTTCTAAAATATCCTGAAGCCGATTGGATGCCACGCTCTTGATTAAATCTTCCATATAAGATTATTAACAAGCTCTTAAATACTTATCAATAAATTTCTTTTTAGTTGATGCATCAATTTTTGCTATTTGCAGTTTTATTGAATTATTCCCTCCCATCACTCTTTCATCATAATGGATGTTTTCACGAGTGCAACAATTCTAGAAGTGAACATAGCGTGGGGTTTTAACATTCCGTGAATACCAATAGAAAAAGACAAAAATTCACAGACTTGGTCCAATACATTGCAAAAGGTTATTTTGGATGAGTTTCATTTGATTGAATGTTCTTTTATTCTTGGGTAAAGTTTGGGCACATTATAAAGTATTGCAAAATAATAACCCTCATATAACTCAACAAAAAGTTGAGATTACCAGCTTACTTTAAAACAAACAAAACCGTCATCCAATTACTACACATTAAGCGTGCAATCTCATTGAACTGACAAGTATTGTCGTACTTTTCTGGTGTGATAAGTCAATAGTAAACTAACATCTATTAAAGCCTTCAAAATGGCCATTTGCATGTTTGATTTTAATGGAAAATCCAAGTTAGCTTGAATTAATTTTAAATGTCCAGGTTTTTTTTTTTTTATTGATTGTGTGGTGAATAACTATAAAAACTTCATGGATTTATTTGTCTTCTTTAATAAGAGAATTTTTTTCCAAAACATCTTAGCAGTCAACAAACCATATATAATGAATGGTCACAATGTGAACTTAGTTAAAAGTTTTTTTTTTTTTTTTTTTTTGTTTTTTCTGACGTCGTTGTGACAATATGTGCTTTTAAGAAAGTATTTCCTTAGTTTCAGATAGTGCTTACGTTAAATTGGATTGGGAGTGATGAATTTTTGATCTTTATCTGACTTTTTTTGTTACATATAATTTGTCACAAAAATGTTTAGAAAGTACAACATTCTTTTTTTTAATATAATTTTAAATCTTTTTGAATGTACCTTATGTATTTATTATATTATTTATAGCATTTTACGAATTTAAAAAAAAATCATTAATTATTTAACACCATTTTTTCTTTTTTTTTTTTTTTTTTTTTTTTTTTCGTGTGAGTGTGAACAGCATTTATATTTACATTTTATTTCTCGGGATTATTTTGGGGAAGTGACCTTTGATAATTTTATAAATAAAAAAACACGCATCCATAATCCAGAACAGTTATTTGTGTAATCTACCGACAGTAGATAACCGAACCTTTTATCTTCCCGATTCTGAAAAGTAACTTTTTAACGTTTGAGATGAATTTGAGAAAAAGAATTCGCTAAATCCATTTATTTGCTCTTTTCTAGCGTTGTAATGTTAACATTAATCGTTTTATGGCCAATAGATTTTTTATCACGGTTTTTTATTTTTTACAACACGAAATGACGGTATTTCGAGATAAAGCCACTCAACTTGTATACAATAATGTAATTTAATTTGCTTTTTGGAAAAATGTCTTATTATGTAAACAGTTTCGTTTTAGATTTTTTTTATTATTAAATGTTCTTAAAAGTAAAAAAATAAATAAATAAAAAAACAGAAATATTACTCTTAGTTTTGGCTTTTTTTTTTTTTTTTTTTTTGGTTTATGTTTTTGTGTTTTCCCATTTTCAAAGAAATGCAGCTAATACTCAATTTTAGTTTTATGTGTTCAACTTTTAATTCACAGACATTTTTAACTTATTTTTATTTTTACCAGCAAGTAAAACATAATGCCTCGTCCAATAATTACGCAAATAACTTATTCAAAGGAAAAGCCATTAACGCCGCGAATTATTTTTCCAACTAAAAAAGCTCTTTCGAAAGACGATTCAGACACTGATGAACCAGGTATGAGCAAAGCATCGCTGTCAATTTGTCTTGAATTATTTAGATCTACTGCTGTAGTCAATTGTTCGCTCTATTTCATCGCTTATTTCTTGATATTGAATCGCCGATAGTCTATGGTGTAGAGTTATTTTCATACTAATAGATTATCCGCAATAAAATAAAACGATAAAACTTTTTATATGGATATTTTATCTTCACTGATCAATTTATCAAAATCATTTCAATGCCATTAAACTTCCATTTGTTTTAAGTTCGAATGCAAATCGCATTTTTTTTAAAAAAAGGCCCGTAAAACTAATCAGTTTTTATTTGTGGATTTTTAAAAAAGCTGTTAAGGAATTTATGGCATCCTTCTATTTAAAGACCACACAAAAAAATAATTTCTATCAGACAAATAAAAAGTCAGCGCCTTCGTTTAATCAGCTGTAATCGATCAAAAGCAATTTTTTGTTTTTTAAAAAAAAAAAAAGCCACACGCATATTAACATTTGCATTGATAAAAGGTAACAAATATCGCTTAAAAACGCTCATTAACTTCAAAAGAAGAAATGTTTTTATTTAAGAAAAGATTGAAGAAAACTTGCTGTTTGAAAATTTCTTTAACGTAAAAGATTATGTAAGTCTAATTTTTTATTTTCTCCTCATTGCGTAACAAATTTTTACGTCTAGTGGTACATCTTGATGTTTTTGTCAACGTCTTATAATGGATTTCCGAAATAAATTAATTAAAACCATTAGTACAGTATGATAATCGTACGTACACGCAAACTTTTATCTCGATTAGGTTGAGATTTTTTAAATTTTCATTCACACTCCGTTGTATTGGCCAAAACAATTGCATTAAAACAAAAACGATTCTTTAAAAATAATAAAGTACTTTAACAGATGATTAATGAAGTCAAAAAACAGTTATAAATATAAAAATTCTCTCACAAAACATTTATTTAAGAATATAATCGTATCAACCACGAAGAATATTGCGTCTGACAAATTTAGATGAGTTCCCGCCCCACTCGACCGTATATATTAAATTTTAAACGAAGTACGCATGCGCAAAATCTAAAGAAAAAAAGCGGATGCCATCTTTTAAAGATTTTAAAGTTATTACCGTAAAGGAAATCGTTTCATTAAGTTTATTTCATTAGCAAGCAATAACAAGTTTTTCGGACAGGTGCATACTGATTAAAGATCTACCTATTCTCTCAGCAAGCTCGTTGTGATCAGTATGACTTTTTGACGATTTAATTTTAAAGTACTAATAGAATTCTTGTTACTAAATATAGTGATAGGGAATTATATTTTAGTAGATAGCTAACAATTATAGCTAGTCTATCTTGCAGACAGCAGGCGGTGCTACATTAACAAGTATAGAATTTTATATAGAATTAAATTACTGGAAATTAACAAAGTTTATAACACTCTCCAAAAGCTTGAAAAAAATGGATTTTCAAATACCAGCAGGATTAACAGAACTTATGCAAGATTTTACAGTCCTTGTTCTTAGAGAAAAACCAATTGATCTTGTTGATTTTGCAGCTGATTATTTTACTAAGCTAAAAGAAGCAAAAAAACAATATGGTGAAAAAAAACCCAGCTCCAGCAAAGGTGTAAAATTTTTAGAAAGTTACAGCAGCAGTGATGATGAAGAACCAGGTAAAGTTAGAGTGTATATCTAGCTAGCTTATATATGCTATAACATTTTTAAATTTTGTAATTTCTTAAATTAATAACAGTGCATAGAATTTACTCACTCAAATAGTAGTGGTAATGATTTTGAAAGAGTTTTTTTTTTTTTTTTTTTTTTTTTTTTTTTTGTTTTTTACCATTAGATTTATTATCATCAATGCATTCCAGTAGTACTTTATATGTAGTTTTCTAATTTTTATTTCCCCAATAGTTTATTTTAAAAGGCAGTTTTTTTTGATTTTTTTATGAAATATTTAGAATCTGGTTTTGAAAAGTGAATTTATGATTTCTTTGTAATAAAGCCTGTTGTTTTTTTTTTAAGTTAAGATTTGAATGATTCTCCGTTTGTGATTCACTCTTAAAAAGATATTCATGTCACTAATTTTTATTTAGTGCATCAGAAACTTTTTATCTAATGCTTTAAAAAAACTGTAAGTTGTGGATTATCTTATTACATAATAGAAACCTTTTTTAAACAGATTAGAAAGAAAGCTCAAATCCTTTGGTATGTTTCAAAATTGTTTATGATTTTTTCATTTTTAATGATCTTAAACATTAGTAAAATCAAGTGAATTTTAGCCTATATTACATCATTGTAAAATTCTTCACATACAATCCTGAAAGGAATTGAAGTTTACTGAGTCATGTTTTTAGATCTGGTAACTTGTTTATATTCTTATGAGTTTCTGCAAGTTTCTGCAGGATTTTATTTCTTACTGTTAAGTTATTAGTTCATTATTAGTAGAGAATTTTATTAAAAAATATTATATTTGCTTTTTCTGTCTGTTCTAAAAATTATTCTTTTTATATACATATGTGATCTGTAAATTTTTTAAATTTTAAATAGAATGAAAAGAAGTTTAGCAAAAATTTGAAAATATATTTTGTACCATATAGTTTTTAGTTTCTAGATTCTAGATAGTAACCAGTGTAGGAGAGAAGGGGAGAGTGGGCAGAACTGGGACAATTTATGCAGCTGCTCATTTACTGCAAGAATGAATCCAAGTCTAGTTTCAAACATACATGTTAAAGTAAAAGTCAAGGGTTGCAGAAAAAATGGGTAGTTGAGTATGGTGTCCCAGTTCCTCCTTCCTTATTTCTTTAAATTGAAATGTTTCATGGCCACTTTAATTAACAATCAGAAAATGATCATTATAGTAAATAGTTTTATTTATGCTTTTACTTTGCAGTAAATGTCCTGATAACATTGAGATCTTATACTAAACTTTTACCTTGAGAAAATATTCCTAAAGTTTCTGTTTCTAAGTTTCTTCCTTTATAATGTGATTTATTTTTATTGTTGCTTCAAGAATATATTTCTTTGTTAATTCATATTGATAAAGTTGAAAATGGCGCAGAAATGATTTTATTGGTATTCATTTTATTTATGTAAACTGATTTATTTTGCACAGAACCTCCTCAGAGTCGATATGATAGACGTAAATCTGTTTGTGCTGAAGCATACAATCCTGATGATGATGATTCTGATGAGGAGCAAGTGGTTAGTTCTAATATTTACTTAATAGTATTTATAATTTATGTAATTAAAAGGCAAGCAGTTTTAACTTACATTTTAAGATTTGTAAATTAGTAATCTCTTAAATGTATTGTTGTGAAATTAATAATCTAAGTTAATTATTATAAAAGAATTTTATTATAATTTTTTTACTTTATGTTAATATTTAATTGAGCATAAGATCTTCATTTAAAAATTTTCTTTATATGTATGAATATCTTGTATAATGTCTATCTTTATTTTACAGTTTTATTTTGCAAATGTTTTCAAAATACAGCTAATAGTACATTAACTCAAATACTTATATTTGTGTTACTTAACAATCAGCTGTATTTTGAAACTCACTTCATGTACTAACAGTTGCCATATGAATCAGTTATAAGAAAATGATGCTGTATAGATTGTTAGAGAGTGGACCATACAGGTTGTTTAAAATTTTCTTGCTTCATTGTCTAGTCATTTTAACATCTCTGTTGCAGCTGGTATTCAATGATCAAAAATTTTTTTTAAAAAATGAAAGCATGTGTTTCATCATGTTTTTATTTCTTTATTGAAATTTTATTTCAATTGCAGTTCTTATCAAAGATATTTCAGCTAAAATAAGAAAATCAAATTTGCTTAAAAATTAATATCCATGTGTTGGAAGCCATAATTTTTCTTTTCTTTAAGTTTTACTCTTTTTGCCCTTGCTACTTCACCTTTATCTTAATGCTGTTAAGTTTTTAAAATTCATCCACTTTCTGTTTGTAAAAGACACATTTATATCACTTTTTAAACTTTATTACACAATTCTCTATTGTATTTTATTTCTTCTTGTTTTTAGCCTATTAACCCTAAAACAAAAGCTCAGAGAGAAAGGTTGAACCAAGCAGTCAAGAATATCCTATTGTTTAAAAGCTTAGATTTGGTTTGATTTTTTTTTTTTTTTTTTTTTTTTTTTTTTTTTTTGATTTTTCCTGTTTCTTTTCTTTGATTTCTTGCTACTTACTTTTTTAAATCCTTAAAGTCATTTTTCATCACAGGAACAGTTGAATCAAGTGTTAGATGCCATGTTTGAAAGAAAAACAATTGCTGGTGATGTTATAATTCATCAGGGTGATGATGGAGATAACTTTTACGTTATTGATAATGGTGTATTTGATATTTTTGTTCTTATTGATGGAGTTGATAAAAAGGTATGAATAAATTATTTAAATGTATCAACAAGTACTAGTTTTTACTCCTTTTTTTTTTATCATGAATGTTTTTCTTTGTGATGTCTTTCTTTTCTTTTTTTTTTATCTTTTACTTTTTTTTTTAAACTATAAATCTAAAAAAGAAAATAATTGCTTTATTTTGATTGTTTAGTTTATAAATTTTAAAAGTTTCTAAAAACAAAAAATCATAGCATTTAGTTATTTTACAAACCTGTATGCTTTTGTGTACAGGTTGGAGCATATAATAATAAAGGAAGTTTTGGAGAGCTGGCACTTATGTACAACACTCCCAGGTATCTTTTACTTAACACTGTTCTTAGGAACAGTCTAAGTTTTGATAATACATTATACATCTATGCAGTCTAACTGACCTAAAATGTGTTTTTAATGAATATTTGAAAAAATGATTTGATTTTTGCTATATGCTTTTCTTTTAGGGCAGCAACAATAATTGCAGCATCCGAAGGTATCATATGGGGTCTTGATCGTGTTACCTTTAGAAAAATCCTACTTAAAGCAGCTTACCACAAGGTAAAATTTATAAATATCTCATTTTGTTTAATTCATGTAATACTTTTAGCTTTTATTAAAAAAAAAATTTTTAATATAGATATGTATGTACATATATTTTCTAATTTAGCGTAAGATGCATGAAGCACTTATTGAGAATGTACCAATGTTAAAGTTTCTCAATGTACGTTTTTCATGTTTACTTTTTCTAAATGGTTTTTAAAAAAAGTCACAAAGTTTAGTTTTTAAATAGGAGTTTTATTTTGAATTGCTAATTTTATAGGAGTATGAAAGAATGAATGTTGCTGATGCATTAGAGTCCAAAATATTCCAAGATGGTGAACTTATTGTTAAACAGGTGAGTTGAGTGTCCTGTACCATTATTTTTGAAACAATTATTTGAGGCTTTTTTTTTTTTTCAGGTCATTGAGTAAATAATGGGTATTGATATTCTCTTGTAGGGTGATGAAGCAGAAAACATGTATTTTATTGAAAAAGGACAAGTTTGTGTAAAAATTAGCAGACCAGTAAGAAATTCCTTGAAAAAAAATTGAATTTCTGTTTCTATCAGTTGAATTTGGCATGATATTTAAAGCATCTATTTTTAATAGTATAATGTATATGAAAGTTGTAAATGACCTTTGTGTGCCCTTCGCAATTATCCATAATGCATAAATGTGGAGGAAATATCAGCATTAACCAACTTGATTTTTTTTTTGACTTTCTTTCAACTTTTAGGATACAAAAGAAGAAGTTGAAGTTACTCGCTTATCTGATGGTCAATATTTTGGAGAACTAGCTTTAGTAACACATAATCCACGTGCTGCATCTATATATTCTGTTGGTGTTTGCAGAGTGGCAGGTATATGTACATTCTGATATTGAACACTTTCTCAAAATAATTTTTTTTTTTTTAAATTGTGTTCTAGTTAGGTTTTAAATTTGACTAACAAAATCTCAGTAAGTTGCAATTAAATTATTTTTCTCAGTGTGTCATACCGGACCAAAGTAACTGCCGGGTTAAATGTCTCTCAAATGAAATCTTTTTTTTATGAATGTTCTGTGTTATAAAAAAGAGGCTTCTAAAATCTGAGTTCCAGAATTAAAGTATGAACTAAGTATTAAGCTTAAGGAACCCTGGGAAATTTGAAAACAAGGAGCCCTTTAATTGTGTTTTTTGTTGTTGTTTTTCTCTTTAGTTTATAGTAATGTAATTTACATTTATAATAGTAAATTTACATACCAATATGTAATTATGTTTTACTCCTTAGGTTGTACATGACACAATAAAATGTGGATTTCCCAAGTTGTGTTTAATTTTTAAGCATACTTAAAGCAAATTTATGTAGGTGTTGACACTCAACTTTTAATAGTTTCTGGTGCTAAAATTGTTACTTCCAAATTTAAAGAATAAGCAGAGAGTTACCTTTTTTTTTCCAATTTTTTCAGATATATTTCTTTTAATAAATATATTTGAAATTTTTATAAATATATGCGACACCTTTATTTGGTTAATACTTTAAAAAAGGTCTCATTAAAGCGCCATGACATTGATCCTTCAGTTACTTTTGTCCAGTGTGGCCTGACTGTTAAGTAATAATTTGTACTAAATGTGGAAATATGATTTATTATGTTAATAATTAGGTTGAAATAAACAGTATTTATGATTCTAATCTGCAGACCATGTTCCTAACGAAAAATTTTTTTGTTGTTGATAAAACAGTAAATTGTTTAAAAAAGCAATCAAAAAGCCAATACTAAATCAGCTCTAAACATTTTTTACATCTACTTGCGCTAAGTTCTATTGATTTTTAACAAAAAGCATATGTATAGAATCCAAAGTTAGAAAACCTAAAATTTTCCCAATTTTTCAATGGTCCAATATCTATAATGAGGAGAGTTTAATGGTATGACCAGACTTGCCAAGAGAGGGAGGAGGGGGCTTTGGGGATTAGGGGTGAAGCAACTAGATTCTTCACAGTGTGCAAGTTTTTATTATTGGTTTTTATAGTAAAGATTTAGATTGTTGGGAGAGATTATGATTTTGCAATAATCAGTAACTAATCGATTGAGGATTAACTTTCTTAAGTTTTGTAAGTGTTGCATTTTAATTTTTGCACAACAGATTCTTTTTTTGTGTCTGATTCACTTTAACAGTCGTTTTTTTTTGTGCAAAAGAAGGCCTTTTTCAAACCATAATAAATGAATTGTTACTAATTTATTTGGTATATCTACAAATGTATGTCGTTCCTCTACTAGACAAGTTTTTTTAACAGCTTTAAAAACTACCCATCAATGATGTGGATGATCATAATAATAAATGACTGCATTTTTGGATTTTGACCATGCATCTGTTGTGATTGAATCAAGAGCGAAATTGATTTGCACTGCATATCTTTTTTCCTGCTGACTCTGAGAGCTTGACGAATCTGCTGAAAGCAGTTAATAAGATTTAAATCTCTGATACTTGAATAACCTCTTCCACTTGCATCTCTTTTATTTTCTATTGACCCTTCTTCTAAATATGTATTTAAAACTAAATATGTATCATTTAGTAAGTAAAAATATGTATTTAAAACTAAATATTTAATCATTTAGTAAGTAGAAAATGTTAAAAAACAAAATTAGAGCTTAATTTTGAACTAAACTAATTACTTAGTACTTTGATTTCCCTATTTCAAGGGAAGTTTCAACAAGTTTCTTGGCAATGTAAAGTCAATTCAGTTCAAATATGAATTGCTACATCACTGCTCGCTTCGACTTTTAACCACCATTTAAATATTAAAGAAACTAACAACAGGGAAATCAAAAGAATTCGGTGGTTTCCTGTTTTACAGTCGTAAAATAAAAATAAAAAAACTACAAGCAAATCTAAAGTTAATTAACAAGGATAATTTATTTGAATCTTTTAAACTTTTGTTTTTCTAATTTTACCGTCGTAAAATAAAGTTAAAATACATAAATCGCATTTTTGTTTGCGACTGTAAAATAGTAGAAACAATAAAATGGTAAAGTAGTAGAAACGATAAAATGGAAAAGTAGGAGAAACGATAAAAATGATAAAATAGTTAAACGCGGTAAAATAATAAAAACGTTAGCACATTTGCACGCTTGCACGTTTGATTTTTTATTTATTTGCGGAATGTAAAATAGGAAATCGCTAAATAAATCTTTGATAAGATAGACGTTGGTTTACTATTTAAAAATTTTAAATAATCGTGCGATCAATCAAACGCGTAATAAACACACAATTCGATTATGCTATCATCGATGAATTGATTAATCTCTCAGTTCTGGCTAGACCAGCGTGGGAGTTTGGGGAAGTTTAAATTAACCGTATGGCGACTCTTAATTTCTTCTGCAATCAATTCAATTTTTTGAATGTTAAATGTATATGTTACATAGGGGGCATAAAATATTTAGAAAAGCTCAGGTAAAAACCCAATGTTTCCTAAGCTTTTCTGTGCCATGTTAATAAACATGGCACAGAAAAGCTTAGGAAACATTGGGTTAGATCTAAAGAATGATTTCCCTAACACAAATATCTAAAGTCTAAATATTAGCCAGCTTGTAAAATTCTGGTCAGGGTGAAAAAAAGTTATGTTTAATTCCAAAAATGAATTCCTTGACCCCCTAAAAATTCCTTAATTTGACGCATAATATAATATTAAGTTTTATTCTTTTTATATTTTTGACTCTTTATTCAAATCTAAATTTTTCGCTTCAAATTCTAAATTTATTTTCTCAAAATAAAGATGTTATCAAAACAACTTAGGTCCAAATATTTAAGCTGAAATAAGTTAACTAATGTCTTTAAAAAGATTACAATAGAAATATTTACTTTTTTTATTGTTATTTATTGAGCAAGTATGAATCAATATGATTTTCCGATTTGAATTCTCCCTCAAAAAAGAATACTAAGTGTATCAAATGCTTCGTTTGAAACAATATTATTGGTAGTGTTTTGTTGAGTAAAAAGATTTTCTAAATAAAATATAATGAAACTTTTAATTACCACATAATATTTGCTCAATAGATTGTATCTATACAACAAACTTGGGCATATTTAGTTTGATATTTGGTCAAAGCTCTGGTTATGAATTTATGCAAAATGTCAAAAAGAAACATTTTTCGAGTATTTCGCTTATTGAGTAATTATTTTTGTTCTTACAGCTTTAGACGTATTGGCTTTTGAGCGTCTTCTTGGTCCTTGTATGGATGTCATGAAGCGAAACATTGGTGATTATGATGAACAATTGAATAAACTCGGACTAAATAATCGAGATTTACGGAAAAATTAAAAGTTTAGAAATAGATAATATAAAGTATTTGAAAGTGGGATAAAAGAAAATTTTAGTATAACTGATCAAAGTTTAACAAAATATCGCGGCGCCGCTGTATCGCTTTGACGACGTTTACTTTGCTCTGGCCCAGTTTTCTTTTTTTAATTATGAAATGGTTATTTTGTTATGAAGAATTCCTCAAGTATTTATTTATAGTTTTTATGTTTTAAATTTCTTACATGGAATCAAGATTCTATCATACAAGGTCTTTGTAACCGTCATCGTCGTATAAAGGGTTTTATGACCGTAAGGCAAAGTTTTTATTTAGTTTGCATGAACGTCGATTTGTTCATTTTGATCTTCCTTTTTTCTTTTTTTTTCTTTTTTTTTTTTTTTTAATTCCCTTAGTCTACTTCAACGAATGAATTTAATTTAGTGGACTTGTGTAAATAAAAATAAACTCATGTAAACATTTTAAACCTTACTTCTGGAGTAAAACCAAAAAAATGATTTTATTTAGAACATGGTTTTCTTTTCGGAGCTTTTTTGTTTTTATTGTGTTAATATGTTGGTCAAAGCTGTTTCGAAAGAACTGAGCAGGAAGCAACTTACCAATTTGGATAAATATCGTTAACTTATCGATTTTTGAGATTCCTCTTGTAACCCATGGCGTGAGATCCAGATTTTTTATATTCTGTTTGCTATGGTTAGTCACTTCGCGAGGTTAACTGGACTTATTTCAAGTCATGCAAGGGTAAAAGCTATGTTAATGCTCTTGATAGTTTTTGCAATTAAGAAAAAGCAACTTTGAAAGATATTAGACGGGTTTCATGATGAGTTTAATCTTTAAGGTGGTCCACCCCAATTCAAAACGTACTTTTTACATTTTTTTGAGTTTTTTTTTTTAAGTGATTTTTTTTAATTTCAGTTATTGTAGAACATAATTAGAGCACTTTTTTTAGTTGAATTAGTATATTAGTAGGTCTAATTGATCTCTTTAATAGGATAGATATATTTTATTTACCTAACAACGCCCATAGCAACCATTTTTCAAAGAGTATTATAAAATTAGCATCTCAAGAATCAATAAATACATAACAAAAATAAAACTGTTTAGTCTTACATGAGTTTTTGATAACTTTGGCTATATTTTAAAAGCCTATCGCGATGTGCATTTACTGTAAAGTGATATATAAAGTGACAACAGCAGTACAGACATTTAAAGTTTAATTTTAAATAGAAGTAAAAATTGTAAGTTCTTCACAAAAATGCCAAGATCTACTAAATATGTTAAAAAAAGAGTATTTCGAGGTAACCAACATGTTAGGAATCAACGCATACATAGTTTTGAAAACAAAAAAGGAAGCGCAAGTGAAAAAAAGTTGCAACAAAATGTTGACTTTAACGATGTAGAAAATGAGCTTGATGAGGATAATTACAATATTATAATAAACTTTAAAGTTTTAAAAACAATGTTTAATAATTGTATATGTAAAGAGTGTTGTTCAAATGATGGAAAGCTGTTACGAAAAAACAATTTACAAAACAAAAATGGGTTCTCATACGAGTTACAGTTATCATGTGATACATGGGAATATATATCAAAATATGATACATCTCTTCAAAGTTATAAAAAAATCTTAACCTCTCCAGGAAAACCTGTTCCAGCTGTAAATTTTAATGCCATTGTAGCTTTTAGAGAACTTGGCAAAGGTTATGAATCTTTGCGTACTTTTGCAGCATTGATGAATATGCCACCTCCTATGACGCCAAAAAACTTTAACTATTTGACTAACAAATTATACAAAGCATATGAGACTGTTGCTATTCAAAGTACTATTAGAGCTGCATTCCAGACCAGAATGAATCTTTGTGTTGATCATAATGAACCTATAAATTGTCAGGTATCTGTTGATGGTATCTGGCAAAAGCGTGGACATCAATCACTAAAAGGTATTGTAACCATAATTTCAAAAGAGAATGGAAAGTGCTTAGATGCCATTGTTCTTTCAAAAAAATGCAAAGGTTGTTTGTACTGGAAAACAAAAACCCTTAATCCTGGATATCTTCATTGGAGTTTAAATCATTTATGTGATGCTAATCATGAAAAATCATCTGAAGCAATGGAATCATGTGGGGCGGTGATATTATTTTCTCGATCGATAATGAAGAATAATTTAAGGTACACTTCATATATTGGGGATGGTGATACCTCTTCATTTACTGATGTTGTTTCCTCAAAACCCTATGGCAATATAAGTATTGAGAAACTAGAATGTGTTGGTCACGTTCAAAAACGAATGGGAACTCGTCTTCGTAACTTGCACCAAAGTCAAAAAGGGAAAAAACTTATTGATATTAAACTTGGTCAAATTAGTCTAAGTGGCAAAGGTAACCTCACAGACAAAGCAATAAATTTGTTTCAAAACTATTATGACATGGCCATACGACAAAATGTTGACAATCTCTACAATATGCAGAAATCCGTATGGGCTGTGCTTTTTCATAACTCTGACATTGATGATGAAAACGTCCGCCATCAATTTTGCCCAAGGACAAAAACAAGCTGGTGCTTGTGGCAGTCTGATAAACTAACTAACTAATCTAAATATCAAAAGAAATTGAGCCTTCCATTAGCTATTCACAAAGTTTTAATTCCTATATTTAAAGATCTATCTAATCAAGATTTACTAAAAAAGTGTCTTCATGGTCAAACACAGAATAATAATGAAAGCTGGAATAGTGTTATATGGAAAAGATGCCCAAAAGATATATATGTTAGTAAAAGGTCTTTAGAACTATCTTTAAATTCAGCTATTATTTCGTTTAATGATGGTTTTCAAGGAGTTTTAGAAGTGTTTAAAATTTTAGGTGTTTACACTGGGAGGTTTATGATTGATGCTTCTAAATTACATGATGCATTACGTATATCAAAAGGAAATTATAAATCCACCGATAAATGCAAAGTTAGAAGGCAAAAAATAAGAGGAATTAAAAAAGGGTTCTTAGATAAAGAAGCAGAAGAAGAACCTGTATCATTTTATGAATCTGGAGCTTTTTAAATAAGATTTTATTTTTGTTTTGTGATTTTCTCCACATTAGCTTTTTAGCGAATCAAATAAAGTTAAAAAAAGATATCTCCTGATTGGCTTATTCTTTTTCTTTGAAATTTTCCCAGTTTGTTTAAAATATATTGGAAGAGGACTGGTTGCAGAATATTTATTTTTGCTTTTTTTTAAGTTTGTGTTTTTGTCATCAAACAGTGAGACCTTCACGATAAAACAAGGAACCATTATGGCAATGCCTATAACTTTTGAAATATTCCAGTTAAATAGATAAAACTGCTAGGGTACCTGAGTAAACATGTTAGTAGCTGAAATACCAAAGGGCATTAAAAAGGGTCATTTACTTCCTGAGAAATCTTTTTTTTAAAAAACACACCAAAACAGGGAAAATGTTGAGTAAATGAGGCAAATTGTAAGATTTTTTTTTTTTTTTTTTTTAATACTTTTTTTCAGTAAAAAACAACATAAATAGACTAAATTGAAAAATATAAAGTCAATATTAAAGAAAGTCATTTGAATTGGGGTGGACCACCTTAAACAGTTTTTAATTGCTACACACTACCTTGTTCCACTCAGTGGTTTGCCTTTCAGAGTGTTTATCAAACGCCTTTTAGTCTTATTGTATTGTATACCGTAAATCTAAAGCAACTTTCTACTCAACCTATTTGTTACCTTTCTGTTACATCCTGTACTGCCATCTTTTGTTTAAAAAGTCATAATTTATAGGTTGATTGTAAGTTAATTTAAGAGAAATAATTACAATAGCAATTCCTCATTTTAAATAAAACATTTAGGATTCGGTGACGTTGGTACTAACGCAGTTATCAAATCATGTGATAACATTTATGCATACTACCCTAACACTGTTCCAAAAAAGGTCTTCCCACACAAACCATCTGATCCAGAGAAACCCTCTTAAGCGATGATAGTATGTACCTCGAGGATCAAAAAAATATTAAACTCAAAATCACTGATTGGCGTCCGAGAGAGAAAATTGCATTTTAAACTTATGTCTTAAATTTGAAGGAGTTTATTAATTTTTAGTATTCAAAAATATATTTTCCAACATAAACTCATCAAACAATCACAAAAGATTGAAAAGGTGGTAAAATTCTAAAAATAAGATGAGAAAATACTACTTTTCTTTGTTTTACAAGCTTAAAAATTGATCATAATTCTGAATTTAATTCTAAGTTTTCATTCTTCACATGTGCTTGCTGTTAAGATCAACCAGACAGTTGGTCAAGTGCTCTGCATATTGAGGATGACTAGGAAAAAGTTTGAATCTTTGCTAATGGAGCTTAAACTCATGATGTAGTGCCTCTGTCCCTTGTTCACTGAAGATGCTTAGAGAGCATTTCCTTCTGTTGATGAAATGTTGAATGTGGTGAAAGACTGTGTGAACTTTCGGTGTTACAGTTGGCCAATTGAGAGCAATGTAAGATTCCTTGAAAGTTTGGATTTTTTCAGAATAGTCTTTCTCAAGTTTATTGCCAAAGCATGACTTGACAACAGCATTAAATTTTCGCATTGTGTCAACGTAGTCAAAAACTTGAAATGCAGACTCTCTTTCAGCTAACTGTTGAAGTAAGTCAATGTTTTTCAGGATCTTTCTGCATTCTGGTCCAGCCAACTGACCACCATGTATGGCTTAATTTGAATGTGTAGTGCAGAAAGCCACTTGTAAACATTAGTCCAAGAGTCTTTAAGTGACTTAAGCAGATGGTCACAACTCCTAATAGCAGATAGAGCTCCATTGGAGGGATAAGGTCAATAAGGAGAGAATCATCAGGAAGACTGATAATTGGAGAATGAATAGTGTTGTTAAACCTTTTTGCTTTTTTGGTATCACCCCCAGAGGCAACGAAAGCTTTAAAGTTTTTCTTGACAGAACCAAAAGTTCGAGGAATTCCACGGCTTGCAAGATTCTTTGCATCATTGTCACACCATGTATAAGGGTGTGAACTAGAGTGTGACTTTATTCCACAAATAATGTTTGCAAGTTTCATGTCACAAGACAAGAAGAAACTTATTTGCTACACTTGGACGAGTTTTAAGATTGTTTTCACATTCTCATAGGTTTCTGGAAGTTCCTCACAAACAGCAAGTAAAAGCTGCCTTTTGACACTGGAATCTTTTGCAGTTTGATGAGTCAGAAGACTTCTAGTGACATGTTGTGGGGTTTGTTGCAAATCAATAACACCCAAACTGACTTTGAGAAAACCTCCTCCCCCATCTATACCCATATTTACAAGGTGGTTTTGAGAAATGTTTCTTTTAAGTAGAGTTTTTTCTAGAAGAGACTTGGTACTAATGCAATGTGCAACTACTTTTGGTTCTGCTGATTTGCTTTCTAATGAAAACAGAACCTCAGTGTGAGTAAATTCAAATGCAAGTTGTCGCCCAAAAGACTGAAAGTTAGTTGCAAAATTTTTTTCTACAATGCGGGTCTGTGACACATTGTTCGAGGTTGAAACCAGTTTTTGCACTCCAGAGTTAGAAAGACCAGTGTTCATTCGTACTTTTGCTAAGTCTTCAGCACCAAGGACTTCTTTTTCTGGAAAGAAATTACAAAATGTTGTCAAAATTCTCAACTATTATACAAACTAATTATATTTCTTAATCACATTATAGACATTATTTACCTTGAAGGACTGGAAATGGACTGCCTCCTTGTGCTTGTTTGAGACGAATTGTTCCATGTGTAGATGCTTCAGATGAAGAAATGACTGACACTGCAACTGTTTCAGCAGCAAGTCTGTCCTTTGATGTCACTTCAACCAAGTTCTTGCGTAGAGTACTCTTTGTACATACATAAGCAAAACCAATAACGGCCAATTACTGAAAAGCATTTTCCACATCTTTTCTCTACAGTATTTTGAGCTTTTGTAACCTTGGCTGATCCTGGTTTACATGAGTTTTCAAGAAAAGTAGGCTTAGTTTTTCCAGATAGTCTTGCAGTTGAGCAAATCTTGCAATCGCAGGTTGAAGTTCTGATCAGTGTTTTTAGACTGATTGAATTAAAGTTGTGAAGTTCTGGCAAAGTGACCTTATGACCTTTATCACATCTTCTAAGTGATGATCTACAGGTCTCACATACACCAAGAAGGACTCTTGGGTCTTGAAAATCAATCTGTTTCTGTAAAATAACCTGTGATCTGTGTTTCATATCGTCAGTCAGTGCTCTAGAAGCCTTTTTGAAACAAAGAAAGCAGATACATTTTCGGTTTTCTTCACGAGTCTTTGCCCTATTAGGCATTTTGTCATGAAAAACTATGTTTTTTGTTTTAAATAAACACAAATCTAAAAAAACGCAAATGTAAACAAACATATAGGGGAAAATCTCAATGAATGGGACAGTTTTTGCAAAATGCTTTTTAAACGTAGATAAAATTGTTTAATATATATATTTAAATATATTTGATAACCACCGACTCTTGCTCAATGATATTGTAAAACAAAAAAATTGGATTTGCATTTGTTTATTGGTAAAAAGAGAGTTTTATTGGAGCATGACATTTGTCCCATTCATTAAGTATGTCTCATTAAATGGGACAAACATAAAAGAATTTAAAATAAACGTATTTAATTCAATCATTTTTCAAATTAGTTTATTAATTGTAAATGTAGTTAAATATATAGATACATACATAAAGACCACACAAAAAGTATTTTTAACTTTAAACATTTTAACTCTAATTAAATTTCAATCAAAGTAGAACTTTCTCATTTTAGACTATTATATTTAGTTATTTTTATTTAAGTAAAATATTGCAGTATAAAAGTGTGTAAATAATACCCATTACCAATGGGAATAAAAGTAAGGGACTGCAGCATTCCTCTGCTGAGCTGTAAATAATGCTTTATTAAATTCATTCAATAGGTAGTACTTTGTCCCATTCAATATGCGCATCACTTTACCCAAAAATGATTAGTCACATCAAAAACACCATTAATTAAGCTTGAATGTTTTACTCACTGTAGTACTAGAAACTGTTATCTATTTAAGCATGGAATTTTATTTTCCATAACTTCAAAAATCGCTGCAAAATCAGAAAAAAAAAATTTTAATTACTTTTTACATTCGAAAACACAATAACATCCATTGTCATTACGGTCATAGAGCAATAGTATGGATGAGTCGGTCATGAGTTCTTGTTTCTATCACTTTTTGTTACAGGAATTTGAATATCCTTACATCGATGTTTGTATAAGAATCTGAGTTTGTCCCATTCAATAATCGTCCCATTCATTAAGGTTCTCCCCTACATATCTTTTCCCAGAATTTTACGCAACTTTTAGGTTTGTGTTGCGCTAAAAAACTCCGAAGGCTTTGTTCGGTTAACTCCAGAAAAAAAAATTAAAAAGATTTTTCGTTTTTTTTGTTGTCAGTGAATTTAATTTCATTGCTTTTTAAGTATGTAGAGTTACTTTGACTTAATACAGAAATTTTTTTTAATACAACATTTTATTTTCTTTGAACCTTTTAATTTATAGCATAAACTTTAAATGTATTTTTCTCTCTCGTTTTAAATCTGTAAATTTGTGGTGATCAAGATTTTAATGGCTAAGATTGAGGCCTAATGACTAAGATTGAGCTGGCTGGCTAGGCCGGTGTGCTTGTATTAAACTGATACTTTTCTTTTTTTTTTGCCCATTCCTCAAAGGGGAGGCAAATTCAGGGTCTTCCCTGGAAAGGAGTGGGCAGTCTGCAAGGGAGTTGCTGGAGGACTTAAAACACTACAACACCTCAAGATTTTAGAATAATTTTTTTTTAACCAAATAAAAGTGTATAGGCAAAATAGGCAATTTAAAAAAATGTTAAAATGCAACGCATAAAACTCAATAACTCAAAGTCCGATGTTTCCTAAGAAATTTTAATCCACTCTCATCCAAGACATTTGTAAAATAAAAAAAATTTAATCTGACAAAATTGAAACCTGAAAATTTAATCATAGCATCTTTACTTTTTGAAATTTTTTTGAAGATTTTAAAAGCAAAGTCTTAGAAAAAGCAAAACAAAAAATAAAATTACAAGATAGTATTCTTTTCATAAATACATTGCAAAGAATATGATTTTTTCAAAAAAAAAAAAAATTTCAAAAACTAACAGATTAAATATATTTCTGTACAATGGTTTCATCTTAAAAATTTCAATTGTTTTTTTTGTTTATTAGTCTGCAACCTGCGAAATAAAATGTCCTAGTTTCATGTTTAGTCCATTAAATGTGTAAGTAAATAACATAGATAAATAAATAAAATACTAACATTCCAAAATTAGCTTCAATTGCATCATAAAATTAGCTTCAAGAGTATCATAAAATTAGCTTCAAGAGTATCATAAAATTAGCTTCAAGAGTATCATAAAATTAGCTTCAAGAGTATCATAAAATTAGCTTCAAGAGTATCATAAAAGCATTTGAGATGATTACTCTTCTCAAAGATCACTTTTTCTTACCAGTTTTTTTTTACTTCTCAGTCAAATTACTTTTTACTGTGACAAAAAAAGCTTATATTGTGATTTTAATCAACTATACATAAAGAATTCTGCAGAACGAATTAGCTATTTTCAGGAATAGTATGAATTGTAGATCTGTTTACCGTTATAATTACTATAATTTTTTTCCCACCATGTCCGCAGTATTATCGCAGTTCCCGTTCGCAATAACAACTAGAAATTCAATAATGTTTGCATCGATAAAATCATAATACTTTTAAGCATCGTGAAAATTTTGAAGCTATTTTATGATTTTTACGAACGCGTTGAGAATAGAGACAAACGCTTAATAAGTAGATAAATAAATAACTGGTAAAACCTGTTAAGAAAATCATGACTTGTCGAAATCAAAAGGCTAAACGAACATGTACTATAAAAAACAAAGTCTATATTAGAGAAGCACCTGATTTAAGAAACATCTGCAGCCACATAAAAAAAAGGGTCGAGAAAGTTTTAGAGGAATTTTCGATAATAATTTTATTTCGGAGAGAATATTTATAATTGCATCTAAAATACTGTTGAATAAGCTGTTTGTTGGGGAAGTTATCCAACATAAAGTAGATCTTTTTTTTTTTTTGTGGCATTTTACAATTAACACTCAAATCATGTTGTATTTAAAAATTTAGATTTTTAAATACAACATGATTTGAGTGTTAATTGTAAAATGTTAAAGAAAAATTTTGAGTGAAATATTTAAGTATTATAAAAGATGAGAAGGATCAGCAGTTATTATTATTATTATATATATTTCGAATCAGGATTAGCATATGAGTTAGTTATTACCTGCATTAAAAATTTATAAAAGCTTTGCGTTTTGAAAAATCCTAATAAACAAGAAGACTACCATTACACCAGCAATTGCGCGAACCGCATACAAATACCATTAGATAACACTTTGTCACTGCATACAAATACCATTAAATAACACATTTTCACTAATAAACATACCATACTTATCCACAAAATAAATAATTACACAGACACACACCTCCAAGATTACAAACACACACTGAAGGGAAGACGAACGAACATAAATAAAAATAAAATCTCACTATAAGAAAAAAATAACACGAAGTTTGTTTCAAAAGAAACTAAGTAGTTAGTATTTGAGTGACACAAATGTGAGGATTTTTAATAAGCGGTTGAACTACTCGTGAGCATGCAGCCTGGCTATACAAATTACTGCTAATTTCTCTGGAATTAGGATTGTGATGCAAGAGCTTCTCATTAAACAATCAAATGTTGTACATATGTTTCTAGTCAACAACAACAAAAAAAAAAACAAAAAAAAAACATCTCATCAGCCATTGGTAGATCCAAATTCTTTTTTTCCTCTCTTTCGTATTTAATTGGGTCTCAAGTAAATTTTTGTAATAGTTTATGATGGAGCTGAAATTTTTAGAAAAACAGAAAGAAAATGAATCAAAGTTGTACAAAAACCTTTTAAAAGCCGTTTTTTAGAGAACTTTTGTGCATTACTTCATTTTCCCATAAAAATAAAATTCTAACGCATTTAATACAGTAGTTTCTTTAAACTAGAAAAATACAATTTTAAAAACTCTAGTCAAATGGTTTTAAAAAAATAGGAAATAATACGAAAATAAAACAGAAGTCTTTTAATAAAACAGGAAATAATACGTTTCCTAGAATAGTGGTAATGGTATCATCTCCACTGGGTTCTCTAAGGATCAACAATCAAAACTAAATTTCATTTCTCATTTCAAACTTAAAAGGGTTAAATAAAGCTTTTAACAATTTAAAACAATTTTTTTTTTGAAGATAAAAAATTGTTTAACTCATAAATTTTAGAAAAAGGGGCGTAGCAATAAATCCACATTTTGTCTTCTTTTTGTTTTAAATTGTCAATTTAATGAAACTTCGCGAAGGCAAAAACAACTGAAGAGTTTTTCGTGCCTTGTTGCTCAAACTTCTAAAACTTTGATGTTTTTTTTTTTTTTTGTTTTTTTTGTTTTTTTTTTGTACATTGTTGATTGGTAATTAAGTTTAGTGTTGAGATAGTAGCAGTCTAAGAACCATATTTTGGAACAGTGTTCTTAAAATCCTACCACTCTCCAGGTTCTCCTGTCTTCGGGGTAAGAGGACCTGCTATACCAGCTAGTCGGTGAAGATTGTGAATGAAAGAGTTTCTACTCCTATTACTAGAGAATCATCTCTTGTGACTCTCTTTTTGTTTTTAGTGTACAAAAACAGAAATATAAAATTTTATATAAAGCTGGGGAACAGAAGACTTTCCCTAGACTCCAAGAGTTGAAGAGCACTGTCCCAAGTAAGAGTTAGTTTACATATTAATATCAGACTTTTAACCACGTGCTCCCTCTACCGCAGTTTTATAGTTTCTCGCTTATTAATATACTCCATTAGAAAATTGAGTTAAATTTCCTTTACTGAGCGAGATTTCGGCTTTCAAGTTTAAACCCCACTTCTATTAAATGAAAGAACACTCAGCCGTATAAACCACTAAGATACTACACTCCTCAAAATCTTAGATATAATATATACGTTATATACATTTTCGTAGTTTCTTAATCATGGCTAATGCCCTTGAAAGTTATTCAGGACGTATCTTTTTATTTAATAGTTTAATAAAATGAACTTGCCATTTGGCGGGAATAAGTTAAATTCAATATAATTCAAAGAAGTTTTAAAGAAATTTTTCTTTTGGTAAACTTTATTATTCAGCTGTGCATCTCAAGCAGCACAGTCCGTAAGTTGAGTGAAGAGCATGCTTTTGCAATTATTTCATTTGTGCACTACCAGAATTAAAGGCACTATTTTTAATTATCCTTGACATAAGTCAGATACTGTAGCTGTAATCACACAAGATGGTCGAATGATTGTGGTAAGAATTTGAGTTTGTATTTTAAATATTAAATACAAATATGTTAATCTGCTGCCATAGAATGGTTTAAAAAAATAAAAAAATAAATAAACAGTTATAAGTGTATATATGTATGACTGTTTAAGTGTTAAGTTTTTTTTTTTTTAATGTTAGATCTTAAGATCATATTCTTACATATTTTGTAACTGCTATAAATGGCTTACTATAAAAAGTATAGCCATTTCTTTTATATGCATAACTTTTAAAATTTCAGGGAACACTTAAAGGATTTGATCAAGCAGTTAATTTGATCTTAGATGAAAGTCATGAAAGAGTATTTTCACCTGATTGCGGTGTTCAACAAGTTGTTCTTGGTCTTTATATCATTCGTGGTGATAACATGTATGTGTATTCTCAGTTTTCATAACAATCTGATTTTAAATTATTTTCTTTTTAGGTTAATAACTTTAATAAATTCACTTTGGTCTCTTTTGCAATGTTTATATACAACTAAGGAAAAATGTTGGCAGGTGTCTTTTTTGTATAGATTTTAAAAGTTCTTAAAGAGTTTAGAGTTTCGATAAAATCTGTGACAGCAGAAAAAAGCATGTTATGAAGTTTAACAAAGTGTAAAAAAAAATTTCTTTCAAGATTCATATATACAGTGGAGAAAATAGAATTAGCCTCACCATGTACTGATCCGATATTTTGTAAATCTGTAAACAAGTTTGTACGGTGCATCTTTTGTATCCACACACATATAATTGTTACAAACAACAACTTTTTAGATTAAATATAGCATAATTAAATTGCAATACATTTGATAAAACCATAAAATGTATAATACTTGAAATTTGCGGTAACAAATAGAATTAGCCTCATCAATATTTATTTTCAGTTTACTTGTATATTTTGATCTGGTGATACGCATTTGTGACTTAGTTTTTTATCATTATTTGTAAGTCAAACAAAGACTGTGAAATCAGTGCTCATAAAGTTTTTAAGATTTGGTTTTTGATACCTTAATTTGAAATGGGACATGGTAAGCGTTTAACGAATGAAGAATTAGCAGTTATCAAAGCATACAAAGATACAGGCTTATCTAATTGGGAAATTGCAAAGAAAATTAAAAGATCTCCAAAAGTGGGTAATAATTACTTCAAGATTGGCGTTAATTATGGAGCTTATAAGGGAATTGGTGGCAAACATAACTTTGATAATTTACTAAACGAGTTATTGTACGTTGTGCTGCTGCTTAGCACATGAGTGCATCTCAAATTCGTGCTGATTTACAGTTTTCTGCATCTGTTTAATATGTGAAACAAATCTTACATGAAGATCCAAACACAGTTTGGAAAAAGTGTCATAAAGAAGTTAGATTACAATTTGCAAAAGAACACATGGCAATAAGAGCAGCATCAAGTTCTCTTTAGTGATGAAAAAAGTTCAATCTAGATGGTCCTGATGGCTATCAATATTACTGGCACGATCTTCGAAAAGAGAAAGAAACTTGAATGAATCGTAACTTTGGGGGTGGAAATGTTATGGTTTGGGGGGCTTTTTCCTTTGCTGGAAAACTTCCACTGGCATGGATTTCAACAAATATGAATTCACAGGACTCCATTGACTTATTAGAAATAAGTTTGCTTGAGAAATTGATGGGTGAAAATTTCACTTTCCAACAAGATAATGCTACTATCCATAATTCAAAGCTTACAAAAGCTTGGTTTAGAGAAAAAAATATTTACGTAATAGAATGCCCCGCATGTAGTCCAGATGTTAACCCAATTGAAAATCTATGGGGAATACTTTCTAAAAAAATGGTAAGCAATTTGAATAGACCTTGGAGCTGAAAACTCAAATCAGAGAAGCTTGGAATGAAATATCTATAGAAACTATCCATAATCTTGTGACTTGTATATCAAGTCGTATATTTGAAGTCATTAAAAATTCAGAAAGCAATACTAAATATTAAATGAGCGTAAAAACAAAATATTTTCTTTATTTTTTTGTATATAATGTTAATGAGGCTAAATCAATTTTCTCCAAAAATTGAATTTTTTTTTTTTTTTCCATTTGTAATTAATTAAACATACCAATTTATAAACTTTTTAGTTGTAGTAGAACATAATAAGAAATAAAGTAGATTTAATAATGTTTTACTGTGATTTTTGTTAAATTAGAACAATTTTATTTTCTCCGCTGTATAAAAACTTTTGAAAATGGAATTTGATTTAAGATTCACCCTCTTCATATTTGACTGCAAAATTTTAGTGAAAGTTTTCTTGTTTGCTTTTTTTCTACTTGTAACAAAGTTCACACCAAGAAAATTTTTCTATCACAAAATGCATTTTAATTTCAAAAAGGATATTTTGTAAAACCCTTATTTTTTAAACCTTTTAATTATCTAGTTAAAGAATTCTCAGATATAGTAATAAAATGAGCTAGTTTAAATAACTCCAAGAGAGTTTTCTGTTTTCCTTCTATTTTTGTTTTTGTTCATTTTTTAACATAATTTTAAATTTAAAATAGTTTGAGAAAATAGTCTTTGTATTTTGTTCATAGTTTAAAAATATAACAACAGTTATATCTATTTTAAACAGTTATATCTATTAATAATGGTATTAATAACAGTTAATATCTATTAATAACAGTTATATCTATTAATAACAGTTATATCTATTAATAATGGTATACAATGTGAATTAAAAATTGTGTTAATAAAAACAGATCTTTAAGTAACTAGTAAATAAATCAAGCAGGTTCTTCAGTCACAATTCAGATATGAACAACTATGAATAATAAGTATAAGTAAGTATCAATGATAAACATCTTAGTATAAGCAAATATAAACAATTCAAATTTACTGCCATTAAACAATTAACCCTTCAAGTAAATAAAGTTCTGTATGGGGGTCAATTGTTATCTATTGCAAGAAATTTTTTAAAAAGTTAACATTTGTTCAAAACTACAAGAGGAATTCAAGAAAACTGAAAGAAAGACTCAAGGGATGCTGATTTTTGTAAAAATTTAACAGCAAAATTTTTAAATTCTATTTTAAATCTTCTGTTTATAAATGCATAAACATACATCATAGGAACTTTGTTGCGTAAATCTTTAAAATAAGTAAAAAGTGCCACAATATTTAGGTAATAATAATATTTTATATTAAAAATGTAATTATTACTAGTTTTTGAATTTTTTTTTTAATAGAGCTGTTATTGGAGAAATTGATGATGAAGTGGATTCTGATCTTGATCTTAAAGAACTAAAAGCAGAGCCTTTTAACCCTGTTGTTTATTGACATTTTCAAGTTTCAGCATTTATGTTGCTGTTCTTAATGAAATATCCACTATGTTTTAGTTCAAAACATAGTGGTGAATTGTTGATAGAAATATGCTCTCTTGACAAATTTATTATTTGAATAAGGTTCAAATAATCATAAAAATTGTTGTATCATTTTGTGATCGTTGATATTTCTATTATTGCTTTATGAATTATTATTCTTCATATATTTATGAAGTGCATAACTGACATACATAAGCATATATAAAAGTTTATTTCAAATTATTTATGTTTATTTTTTTTTTTAAATATTTTTGTTGATTTATTGATGTTCATCAAAAACTTATCATTTATAACTTGATCGCATTTTTTCTAATAAAAAGAAAAAGTTTTTTTAGAAAATCAATTTTCTATCAGCTTACAAATAATATCAGCTTACCAATAATGAAAAGATTTTAGCAGGTATTTCAAATAAAAAAATCTACCAAGTTTTTTTTTTTTTTTTTTTTTTTTTTTTTTTTTTTTTTTTTACTTGTTAGTAACATTTTATTTCTTTCGAGGTCCGACGGCCGTCCGGTAGTGTAAATTATAATTCTTTCTAGGTCCGACGACCGCCCGATAGTGTAAATTTACAAAGTTAAATGTATCACATGATCAATGTGATGCATTTGAGTTTGATTCTAAAATGATAAAGATCAAGTAAAAAGAAAAAAAAATTTCGGGTTTTTCTTCCTAAATTCAGGACTTTTTTGGCTAAAAGTTTAAGAAATCCATAAATCACACATGATAAATTTTTTTTAATAAATTCGTTTATTTAGCAAATAAAATTTTTCATTTACAAAGTATTCTATCTAGTTAATAATGATATTACAATTTTATAATATTTACTAAATATATTAACAAGCTCTTCAGTTTTTCTAAAATAACCAAATTATTAAAAAAATTTATTTATAATAATACTTATGTTTAAAAATTATTTTTAAAAAATATTTTAGAAGAACTGACCATTCTAGTTTTTTAGATTCGTAAAGTGTTAAAAATATTGATAAATATTCTTTCACCAATTCGTTTCAATGTTTGTTAAAAAAAAAAATGCTTGCTAAATGCGATAATTAGTTTTAAAATCAGGAACCTAAAAATGTTTAACATGCGATAATTAGTTTTAAAATCAGGAACCTAAAAATGTTTAACAGATAGATTTAGTATATCTATACTACTGTGGGCAAAAAATAACGGGAATTTGTTTATAAATCAAAAAATCTTTATTTATTCTTCTAAATTAATTTCTTCTACCTCAAAGTAGTACCCCCGGATGCAATACACTTGTACCAACGTTTTTTCCAATTTTCAAAACATGCTGCCTAAGTCTTCTTTCGGTATAGCCTTCAACTCCTTCGTTTCGTTTTCTATCTCTATCGACTCAAAACGGTGTCCACGGAGCGGTTTCTTGAGTTTAGCGAATAGCCAGAAGAACAATATGGTTCGAGTTTGTGGCGAAATGATCACGAATTATGAGTGCATCGTGATGTAAAAACCAAGAATTGTCTCTCCACAAATCCGGTCTTTTTTTACGTATAGCATGACGCAAACAACGTATAACCTAAAACAGTATTCTTTATTGACAGTTCAGCCGACTGGAAGGAATTCATAATGCACCACACTACGATAATCAAAGAAAGCTGTTAATATGACCTTGATTTTTGACTTGCTTTGACGTAGTTCTTTCGGTCTCGACTCACCTTTGACACTGTATTCACCCGATTGATTGGTTGTTTCCGGGTCGTCAGCGTCGACCCAAATCTCATCTCCAGTTATGATGCGTTTCATTTTGTCTTTATAGTCGGAAAGCATTCTTTTACACACTTCAACAAGGCGCTGTTTTTCCATGAATTTCAGCGATTTTGGCACAAATCGAGGTTTCACTTTTCTGAAGTCCAAATGATCACTCAAAATGGTTTTCACTGATACTTCCGATACTCCAACAAGGTCAAGAAGGTCTTGGACTAAATCAAGCAGGTTCAACTCTTTGATTTTGTTGACGTGTAGCTTGGAACAGTATTTTGACGTGTAATTTGGAACAAATATTGGTAACAGTAGTGCCAACTTAAAAATAAAAGCATTTGTCAATGCTTGGAATCACACAAAAATTCAAATTTTGCGTTATTTTTAACCCATAGTAGTACATACATACGTACGTACGTACACCTAGTATTCAACTACTTTTATATTTTTTTCCTAAAAATTATCCTAGTGATGAAATATTCGCTCGTAGAACTTAAAAAACAGTTTTTAAAAAGCAATCTTTTCCGTCAATGCTTTTTCTGTGTTGTTTAATTAACAATTTTCATGAAAACAAATTTTCAATACTTAATTGGGTTTCGCTTTATTTCTTGAACTGGCTGGAATTGTTGTGATACAGAGTTGACCAAATTTTTGGTAACTTCGGCCAGGAGATTATTTCATTTTGATGAAAACTAGCTTTCCGAAACATGGAGGGATCCCCACTGAGTTCATCATTACGAGATCATCAATCATAGAATCCTCTCTATATTTAACTGCTGCCGATAAATTTTTTAGCCTAAGCGCTGTGTCTGATTTAAGCTACACATGGAATCAACATTTTGATTAAAATATCTCCGACCTACTTCTATCTGACCAATAACTTTAAATATAACTCTATCTGACTCTTAACTTCAAAAACAATTACGGTTTATTCACATGACTTTTAGCATAATTCATTAGGATAGGAAGGATTTTTTTAGTATAATTTGGGCATAATGACCTTTTTTTCAGTAGCTTTTGTAAATAATTGACCATTAAATCTTTTTTTTTTAATACTCTGTCCTGCTAAATCTTCCAGTCGCCTTGCTGACCACCTTACATAATAAGTATGAATTCTTTCTGCCAATAGGGTTGTTGTCTAACCTAAATCTTTGTCCTAATGATCGTTTTCTTGACGGCAGTTCAATTCTAAAATATCAGATGTCTGTAGAAGCATGAAAGAGCGTTACTATGTTATAGTTTCCTTTCTAGAAAAAAAAAAAAAATGTTTATCATGTAGTTACAAAAATCAATTGAGCTTATGAATGATCTTTGATATTGCCATTAAGATCATGTTAATCCTAAAAGAAATAGAGTCTGAAGACACTTTTCAAGCAAAAAATATGTGAAGGAAATAGCAACAGGAAGAACAACGGCACATTAAGAAAAGTTGAAGATAGTTGGGAAGACCGCTACAATCGCTCAAGTTTGTCAATTACACATGGATAAACTAATATTTAGAAAATATTTTTCACATGTTCATGGTGGACAAATGACATGACCTGTAACATCATTTGGTGTCATTGCTAAAATATTATGTTTAATCCAAAAGACATCCCAGTTATTGACTTTTTTCCCATTTCTTTAGGTAAGAATTATTTTGTTCTATCTCCCATTTTAAACGTTGAAAGAAAATTTTTGATTTTTTTCTATAAGTAAAAATTACTTAAAATTTTACTGTTACTTATTCTTTAAATAATTTATATTTAAAGAAACTATTTAGAAAAAAATTTTAAAAATAAAATGTATTTTAAAAGTAATCATTACTTAGTAAAATTAACCATTCATTTTCTCCCAACGTTTAAAATTAGAGAACAAAATAATTCTAACCTGACGATTTCTAAAAAATTTGTTGATGTTCCTGTCTTTGCACAATCAGGGATATCTTTGGAAAGAATATTTAACTGCACAGGTTGGACGTGATTCGAATCAGTACACACCATTTCTAGAGTGTAGCCAACTAGATAATATAAACATGCTAAATGGCTCATAAAAGCTAGCTGAGTCTTACGTTTGTATATGTCACAGACAATTGCATCAAAATCATTGTACAACGCTAGTTAGTTTCATAGTTATTGTCTATGGCCATACATGGTTTCACATAAAATGTCATAGTGGATATTAAGATGGGTCAAAAAATTTCTTTTTTCTTATGAAGCAGTGTCAGTAACTCGATAAGCCAGATCAAGATATTGTATTTCCAGTTGCAGAGCAACAGCTATTTTGCTTTTTCTGAACATGTGTTGACACCTGCTATTCGTGATGACGATTAGGATGTTCGCAGGCAAGCAGTTAAAATTATAATATATTTAAGACAGAGAGTGCAACCTAATACTGTTTAAATTTTTGATAAAAATGACATTAAGTTGAATTTTTCTGCTCAAACGTTTTTTAAAACAATTGATTGGGACAACTGCCAGGTAACGCTGCCTCCTCTGCTTTCACATGTATCCAGTGATGACCTAAAGACATGCCAACAGCTTATTCTACCCATATTTCCATGCCATTCACAAGCCATTGAATGGACAGTTAAAGAAGTTTCAGTAGCTCAAATTCAAATAGCAAGTGAATCTTCCTTATTATTTAAATAGCTTGTCTGAACAGTATCATTGCTATTGAAAAAAGGTTTTGACATGTGCATTAACCGTCAAAAACATTTATGTAATTGTTAAATTTTTAGGCTTATGTAACAATAACAGTTTTTGTATTATTTTTTCAATAAAATTCAGTTACAACTTCATTAAACAAATCTAATTTTGCAAGTGTGGCTTGTTGTTGTGCAATAAGACCTGTGATCTTTAATTGTCGTGTGTTAAAATTTTTTTTTCAAAAAGTAAAATGACGTAATCTAAACTTTAGGAAATAATCATCTTTATATAAAAGCACTTTTCTACAAGTTCATTTATCAACTGAAAACAAAAACATCAGCGAGTGTAAAACATCAGAGATCGTATCGGATACACATCAAAATGAATCATAACAAAAAACAAGTCTCTAGAAAACAAAAGATTTGCAGATTTTGGACCCTTTGCAAATGTCTTAATTTTATATATCCCATATAAGACGTCATATTGCATGCATCAAAAGAAAGAGCGCAAGATGAAATGCAATTATGAAATCACTTGTAATGCTTCAGCTTATATAGCATATATACATAGCATTTATGGTTGTTTCCAAGTAATCCGATCTTTTCGTCAGTTTACACCACTATCTACATATATTCTGACAATTAAAAAATAAATTTAGACTGATTTGGTATTTGAATTTGATAAGAAAATGATTGGTGGATTGTTATGATCAAAAATGTAAATATTGAATAGCAATATGTTAAATTGTATTCTTACGTCCTCGTGGCCCTGTGCGTTCCTTTAACCCCTTAAATGAATGAAAAATGATTTTTTTAAAAACATCAGAAAAAGCCATACACATGTATTTTGATACGTCTTAAAAGAATTTTGAAAATTATATTTTAATTTTGAGATTTTATTCATTTTTATTTAATTTTAATATTTTGGTTTTTTAAACTAATTTTAAAAACGTTGTGTTAAATAAGTATGTTGCATTTCTGCAACACTATGCATTTAAGGGTGATTCAACAACACTTTAGTGATAAATATATATTATACCTATGAATCACATTCTAGCCATCATAACAACAACAAGCACCACTACAACACATTAGCATGAAGTTAAAGTAAAAGTCTTTGATTTTGATAACAAAAAGACTTTATAGTTTTAACGGTAATACGGTGTGAATAAGTTGTAAAACAATATTTAAATATTATTTGTCTCAAACTAAAAACTATCAAATTTGAATTTCTTTTTTTCATATTTCCCAAATTCTTATTTCAGTTGATAAATGAATCTGTTAAAAAGTGCTCTTACTAAAAGTTTAGTATTTCCTTAAGTATAGATAATACCATCATAACATTGTCGTAGTTTTTGAAACATAGCATCTACTAAATTTACTTAAGAGAAAAAGTTAAGGTTTTTAACCGTAAAAATAGATTCCCCGTAAAAATCTGGTTCTAAATGTATTCATTACTTTTGGATGATTATTTCTAAAGATTATAACTTTACTTTTTTAGTTACCCTCTAAGCCGGCCTTAAATGGGTTATTTAAAAGTTGAATATCTTGAGAACCACTTTGAACTGAATGTCCATTCTCCACAAAAATGTTTTCATTTATTTCCTTTGACTGTGATAATTTTCAACAAAATCAAATAAGTTTGGTTAGACAGCTTTATGGAGTTGCCATGGAAATGTCTTCTCTTGTTTGTTTCCTTTAATTTTTTTATCTTCTATTTTATTCTTACTTATTCTATTTTATCCTTGCTTATTCAATTTTGTTCTTGTCGAAAATCCAATATTCCTGATTTATATTCTTTATAATTTTTTTAAATTTTACTCAGTTATTTTCTTTTTGTATATAAGAATTTTCATACTAATTATGTTGAGAACTTTTATGTTAGAAGTAACAATAATAATTCTAAGAAAATAGTTTTTGGTGCTTATAAATAACTACTAATTAATCATGCTGTGTTCATCGCCAGGTTGTCATGGAGTTTTATGATTTTTTTCTTAGTAATATCTTGGAATTTCATTTTCAAACAATATTTGACAGTCTGAATAATTCACAATTTCTATTGAACTTCAGTTACTTCGATTGTTTCTGTTTTCAACTCTGGAAGTTTCTTTTAACTGGTTTAAGCGGTCATTTACTTTAGTTTTATTTACAAACTCAAGTAGTTTAAATTGTAACATCATTCTATTGCGCACAGTATTGTTTGTGACGTCACTTGACTCGTCTCTTTTGTTCTTAGGTCCATAATAAGATTACAAGATGATGATTAAAACCAAACTATTGTTTTTCTAGAACATGTAGACGTATTTTATACTTCAAAAATTTATTTCAAAATAAAGTACCAACTGTGAATAATTTACTTGTTTCGGTTGAATATTTGATTATCAATTTAAAAAGCATAAAAGTTTTAGAAAGAGATTTAAGAAAAACAATACTTTTTTGATCTTCCTTGATCATAATTAGAAAATAGAATTCAGCAAATAGATAACACACGTTATGAATTAGCTTCATGTAGAGGCAGAGCTTACAACAAAGTGATGATGACGTAAAAACTGTTTAATGATTGAATTGCTTCCAAACTCAGTAATGTGAAACCTACGAAAATTTTTACGTTACGTACATATCCTCTTCTTTCATTGTTCTTCTCTCGTCAATCGTAAATATGCTAACTCCATATATTTTATATTACGTAAGCATTACGCTTAATTTAGCTCTGTTAAATAGTGACGAAATTAAAATTATTTTGTTCATCGTATTTTTTTTACGCTTTTTCAAATTACGATTCAAATATTTTACACTTTTTTAAAACTATTTTAACGTTTTTGTAAAAATAAAAAGCTTTTTTACTTTTTTAACTTTTTTCTAACTTCTTTTGGCAGCAATCTGTTAATTTTTAGGAACAAAAAAAAAAACAAGTTGTAAAATAATTCTAACGTTAAGTGTAATCTCCTTAATTACACTTAAACATTAAAATTACCTCCAAGTCGCTACCACCATGTTTATCTGCTAGCATTTGATACTTAGGAGCAAATCTTTCATCTTTAGGACGCCTTACGTACTTGATACCATCGCTACTGAACATGCAAAACTTTGATTCGTCGCTGAATAAGAATTTTCTTTTGAAGTCGATTCAAATTATAAGACCATTTTTTGTAATTCTCTACAAATCCTTCATGAGTTCTCATTATCTTTTTAATTACATTTTTGCTATTTAGCTTCTTTATTTCTCAACGTTACAATTAGTTCATTTCTAGGACGGTAATTTAAACAGTTTGAAGATACGTTTAAACAAAAGGGTATTGGTCACGGCCAGAAAGACCATCCCATTCTAAGAAGATGTCAGAGGTTTGTACTAACGTAGTCTTCGCAATCAATGTTAACTTTTGACAGTCTATTTTTGTATCCATATTAATAAAAAGCATTACCGTCAACTTTGATGACTTTTTCTTTGCAAATTATTTCTTTTGGTATTGTGCTTTGTTGTTTTAACAAATTACTGCCTGATGTCATTTTTTCTGATCAATTAATTGCAAGTAAACAAGATAATAATTTGCAGGGAAACAAAATGACAAATAGTTGCCAAAGTCAGCCCAGTTGACGGTAGTTAAATTGACAAATCAATACTTTTTAATAAAAGGTGAGGAAGCAGTTCGTTATAAAGGTTTTCTAATACAAATATTAAAAGGATTGTTGGAATTTTTTTTTCATTTTTTGTAAAGTCAACTTTAAATTCACACATCTTTTTTTAACGCCAAAGTTAACAAAATGAATAATAATAATAACAAAAAAAAAGCTCGTTAAGTGGCTTGTTACTTGGAGAAAAGATGAGTTTCAGATAGAAACTTTTACTCAAATTGTTTTAACTCATTTCCCAGTAATCCAACTTTAAGATCATTTATTTGCTTTACGTTACATTAGGTTATCGTTCTTTCATCAGAATTTATTATTATTGTTATTGTTATTATTACTATTATTGCTATTATTATTATTGCTATTATTATTATTATTGTTATTATTACTATTATTAATGTTTGTTGTTGTTGTTGTTATTATCATTATCATCATCATCATCATTATTATTATTATTGTTATTATTACTATTATTATCATTATTATTATTATTATTATTATTATTATTATTATTATTATTATTATTATTGTTATTATTGTTATCATCATCATCATTAGGTACGTATGAATATTAAATATTTTCTTTTCTATCATCATCATTACTATCAGTAAGAGATAAGCCCTATGGTAATAATATTAGGCTTTTTTTCGTTTTAAGTAATTCAAATATAACATGACAAAATATCGCATATGGCAAATAAATTCAGCAATCTAACTTTTTTTCATAAAACAAAATGAAATACTAAAAAAATAGCAACAAGACGGCTTTTAACACAATAGATCGCGCTAGAAGTAATAACTACCTTTTTAATAAAATTAAAAAGAAAGTATTATGATTTGGTTGACAACCTTGAGATATTTGAAAAAAACAATTTCGATATACGAACAAAACAACTCGTTCAGAAAAATTGAACATAAACTAGTTATTTAAAATTTTCGTTCAGTTTTTCTACTATACATTACAAAGGAAAATAACCGAGTTAGCAGATTAAATTTGTAAGGAGTTTGCTAAAATATTTATCAACAATTATTTTTAAATTAACGGTGTAGAAGCCAAGTGAGCGTTCAAAGCAAAATTTATATAATTTAAACTTATATTGTTGTGACGTGTATCGGTCCATTAAACACCCCAGATCTATTCCTCTGAGATAAAATCTCTTCAATAGTAATAAAGTTATCGAAAACCGCACCGGGCAGAGTCATGTTACGTTGGACCAGTTCTGCGATTTTTCGCCCTGTTGTATTTTCATATGATGCTTTTATTGCAGCTTTCTCTAAAAGTTTTTGACGGCGATCTTGGTGCCGGACCAACTGTTTTTTTCTCTGATCTCGATCCCAATATTGTCCTTGATATACAGTAAACGCATCATCATCAGTTGTCATGCCACAACGTTCTTTGTTTATTTCTTCTTCTCTCCCTTTTAAAACCTTGTTGCGGGATGAGTTAGTTTTCTTAATATAAACATGTTTTCCGTCTTTAGAGCGGCGCACCCGCCATTCAGCCTCAATTTTTGATGGATCTGGTGCATTTTCTTTTGCTTCCATGCTTTGTATTATTTTAAATTCTTCCCAAACTCTCTTTTCAGTAGAACTCCACCCTGGATGAGGGTCGATTTGAACATGTTTTTCGGGTTTGGTTTTATTTACTTCTTGGCTATTTTTCATAGAAGAGCGCAAACTGCTTATACTTTCACAGTATTTACGATTAATAGCTGGTTGTTCTGCATACTCAACATATGGTAAAATTGGAGCATTTGAAAAGTGCTGTATAGGTAAATTTATTTTGCAAGAATCCTTTACTTTTTGATTTGTAATATTTATAGTGTCTTTTGCTTGAAAACATTCTCGGTGACTCCCTTGCTGGTTAACTCTATGCCTAGCTACAGAGGGTGAGTCTAAGTAAGCTTTCATTCTAGATAAATGCTTTTGTTCTTTTGTCATTGCAAGTTCATTATTATCACTTATTTGCGTTTTATTGCTTTTACCACTCGTTGAAGACGAGTTACTGTCACAACGCGGTATTTTATTTTGATCTTTTGATTCGTCGCTTCCGCAACTTGAACGCTTGTCCGTTTTTTCAAAACCTCCAAGTTTATTTCTCACAAAATTTTTCAAGACTGACGTCATTTTTTCGCTTTTTGTATTTTCTATAGTAACCTCTCGTAATCGCTCGCTATTATTATTTTGGTCATTACTTGTCAATTGAACCTTGCTAGAACTTTGTTCGTGAAATCTAAACTTGTCTGTTGACGAATAGTTGTTAGGAGAAAGTGGTTTATCATGTGTTGCGTTATCCAGACCATTATATTTTAAATTCTCAGCATTTTTCAAATTTTCAGACATTAAGTTTAAGTGTTCAGGATTTTTTAAAACTGCCTCCATTTTAAAGGCACCAGAAGTTTGTGGCGAGGTCATACAATTTCGAGAAGGGAAAAAATTAGATTCAGTTTCTTCGTTTATGCTATCCAATAAGTCTAAATCAGTCTCTTCTGCTTCGTCGAAATATTCACTTGGTTGCTTTAAAAAATCAAAAAAAAAAATTTAAGATTTTTTTTAAAATAACAACTGCATGGGGAGCACCACAATTTGGGAGCTTCAACCCCTCCCACTTTCTGCTTTAAGGTTTATGTAATAAAGCGCTATAGCAATTTTTTAAATTTTTTTATAAGATTTTAAAACCACAACTTACCTCATAAACTGCTCTCGCCACTACTAGTGTAATAGTCTCGTTTTCCTGTAAAATTCTATAAGCTTGTTCTACACTTCTTACATGACATCCGTTAATCTGTTATAAAAACGATATGCTTATTTATTAGAGATTTGCTAATTTTCGCATTATTTAATCGTTTAGGAAGTAATTAGTTTGATTGATTGGAATAATTTGATTGGAAGTAAATAATTTTGATCGGTTTACTAAATTAATCTTTAAATTACCTGCACAATCTGGTCGCCAACCATAATTTTTCCAGTAGTATCAGCTTCGGAACCTTCTTCTAACTAAAATTGTCAAAATTTTTTTTTTTCGTGAGTAAACCTTACATATCTTTTCCCTTTATCAAAACCCATTTTAAATCGATTTATCGGTCCCGGTTTCTCAATTACCCGTGCCAATCCCATGACTCACCATGTTTCAAAACCATTAACACGGCTTCATATGACGTTTTTTAAAAACAATTATTACATAGAAGTATTAAGAAGGAGTTGCTTTTCTAATTAAATTATGAAGTCATTGCAGTTTAACTTCATTGCAAATTTTTAGTTTATAAAAGCTGATTAAGGTAAAAATATATATATATATATCGACAGTAAAACTATGAATACTTACATCTCCAACATAGACAGCTACATCATTTTCATCTCCACCTACGCAGAGAAGCAGACCAAACTTTCCATTAAATTTCCTCAAAACAACCTCCTAAAAATCCGAGCTATTACATAACTATTTAAAAGATCTTCAATATTAACATGATGGAAGACAAACTCTTTTTACAATAACATAAAAAAAAATTATATTATATCAAGTAAAACTTCCTCTAATTACTTGGTTCCTTTACCTCGTATTCAAAATCGTAGTCAAAATTGACAACTTTTTCCACTTCATTCCATTCCTTAGCAGATAAATCTTCGGCGGATGAGGGAAGGATATAGAAAGTACTTAGCCGGTTGGTCTCGCTTTGCTCACTTACGGATTTGTTTCTCATTGTAACCCCAGATGTATCATCGTTTCCTAAGACAGGTAGCGAATGTGTTGCGCTTATTTCAACAGAATCATTGGAAGATACAAGTCGATTGCTACGCGATGATTTTTGCGTAAGCAACGTGTCATATGCTGAATCATACTGTTCATTTTTATTCCTCTCTAAATTTTGCTGATTCATATCTACTCCCTCATCACTAAAGCTAACTGACTCTGCAAACTCATGAGGATTAAGCCAGCGCTTTTGATTGTTAAATTTACATATTGTCTCTTCTGTTTTACAACAATTTGAGTGCTTGCCGTTTTTTTCTTCTTCGCAAGTAACTGCAAACATAACACCGAAAGTTTGGGTACCGACATCGACAACATCGCAAGTGGAACTTTTGCTTATTTGCCGTCGAACCAACATCTTCACAGGATTTCTAGATTCGCGAAAAGCTTTAACAGCTAGTTCGTGTGTTGCGTTTCTTAAATCCACACTGTCAACCTAAAAAAAACTCCGTTGGTTATTGATGAAATCGGATTATCGGGCATTTATATATATAGTTCAAATCTTTTTGCAACATAAGCTGTATGAGCCCTAAGCTTTTAAACGACTTTAAAAAAACGCGCATGAAAAGCTATCAAAGATTAATTGCAATACAGCAGATTAACAACAGCAAAGAAAAAATTTTAAAACCTAGATAAATTTCCTTCACGATAAAGCTAACGAATCCACCTACTTATTTCGCGAAGACTTAGCATCAGCGTTAATTAAATAAACGTTCTTCTGCCTATTCTTTGTTTATTTTAATGAAAAGCGCAATGACCATGAGATCATTAGACAGCGAAATAATATTTACATTTAGATAAAAATAAGGAAAAAAATATTATTGATGTTAAAATTCCGTAAATCTGTAAATGTAAAACTAGTTTGTTATTTTTTAATTCGTTAAATCTTGATAGACAAAATATTCCATAACATTAAAACAAACATTTTTATGAGCAAAATTATACAGAGAGGTTGCCCTCCCAAACATGAAAAAACAAAAATGAACAGCTAACAACGACTCTATCACGACCTTCGAAAACAATAAACTCGACAATTGCAAAATATTACATTCACGGACTATGTTTTTATTTTTAACGAACACAACCGCTGTTATATTTTTTAAAAAAAGACAAAACGCCAGTTGTTGTTGTTTTTTTGCCCAACCTTTATTAAACAATTCCAATGAAGATTATTTTAAATTACGTTACATTTTTTAGCAGCAATTTCTAAATTGAAGTCTTGGTATAGGCTAAAAGATGATTTTTTTCTTTTGGAATTATGGATAATGGATAGGCGGCTATCTTAGAAGATTTAATCCTCTAAAGACAGTTATCGTTTTTTTTATTTTTTTATTTTTTGTTAATACATTAACTAAAACCACAGTTTTTTAGTAATGAAATTTTATAATCCTCAATGACAAAAAATGGCTTCAAAGCAAAATGTTTTAGCTCGAAATCAAAAATCGCCGTATTAAAAGCAAAAACCACGTTTTCAATATCAATAAAAACCTTCGCCCGTACAAAAACCAACATACTTAGTTTTAAAATAACCTTTGAAGTGTAATTTTATTTGATCTCAACATAAGAAAAAGAAGTAAATCCCAAAACAAAAGACAACATAAACCAGAATTATACAAAAAATTAAAAAACTTGTTATCAAAAGTTAATAATTTTCGTTTCTAAAATTAGCTATTTTTTAACTACGTCAATAATTTAAAATCCAGCAAAAATATCGTGTTGTCTCCGACAATTACCGGTATAGTCATAAACACCGTCTTGGTTAAATATTGTGTAACAGGTAGTAAAAACTTAAAGTTTCAGGAAAATTACAGGAAATGAACAGTTATACGGTGAACTATGAAGTCATTTGTTGCGTTCGTTCGGTACGTATAGTGAACTATGAAGTCATTCGTTGTGTTCGTTCGGTACGTATGATGCATGTGAAATGTATTGAATCTTACTCATATTAAAAATACGTGTCTAAAAGGTATCTTATTATAAGTAAAGTTATATATTGTTTTGAAAATTTTTTCTACAAGAATCGATGTTAAAACTTTATATTGATAAAATAGCTATTTATGTATAAAAACATTTAACAAATGCTTATATTTATGAAATTAATATTGAAATAAAAAGTCAACACAAATTTTTACCGCACTAACAGAATAAAAATCTAAATTGCTAAAAGTAGTAAAAAAATCTCTCAACAACTGTTTATCTTACACAACATATTCAAAATATCAACTTTAATTTTATTTTAACACTTTTTAAAGACAGATACTTTTCAAAAATTGATGACGTCGAGTTTGTTTCCATATTTGTTTTCTTTTTTTTCCAAAGTTTACAGAAATGTTTTAAAAAGAATAAAAAATGCAATGTTTTCTTTTTTAACAAAAGTTTACAGAAATGTTTAAAAAAGAATAAACATGACAATGTTTTGACAAGCGCCAAAAGATTTATGAACGGGGAGATTTAGCAGGAAATACTTTCATACATTTGGAACGCAGGAAACATAAAGGACCGCCAAAAAAGTGCATAAAAAGTGTATAAAGAGTTCAATGGACAATAAAAAGAGCGGAAACAAATTGCAGAGATTACTAAGTTAAGTATTCCAATTAAAAAAGCCAACCACTAAAATTTAAAATTAACTTGTAATTCTTAAGGAATACTCTTACCTCTAAAATGCAATCGTGTAATTGTAGTTTACCATGGGCAGCGCCACCTTCTACAATCCGAGATACAATAATACCACTGGAAATTTTCCCGTCCTATAATGAATTACTTAATTAAAGCTAAATTCATTTGTTAAAACTTACGCAAATGAGTTTAAAGATGACAATAATGTCAGAAACAAATGGAATTGTGAGATAAACAGTATTGAAAATAAATTGACAATAGGATCGATTCATTAGTTTCTCCTAAGTATTAACGTCATACCTTGAGAAGGCAAGGGTTATTTATTTAAAATAAATACCTTTCGAATTGTTATCAAAATATATTTCCTGATCTTTTAAATCAGTCTATAAGGGTTTGAGAAGATTTAAGATTGATTTGAAAATTAATAGTTAATCAAGATCACCAAATAAACCTTAAAAAAAAAGTCAATTAAAATTACCTGAGATATACCTCCCATTATATTGAAGCCCAGACTTCCATTAAGCCTTTCCAGATCGATACGTATATCATGAGAGACCTTTAAAGAAAATTTACATGTAGAAAGTTGATTCATCGTTTTCTATATTACCTATATTTACTTTCTCTACAAAATAAAAATCCTACAGCACAATTAAACTGATTTTTTTCTTATTCTTGTCTGTCCCATGAGCATTAAATGATGAAGCAATCCTGCGCTTATAATCGTTATTATCATTATCATAACCGCTGTTTTGTTTGTTACGCGAGGCATGAAGAATTTAGGGTATGTTAACAAGAATCTGAGTCACGTTGAAGAAATTATTTGCTGATAGAAAATTATTCACTATTTGTTTTATTTTATTTGTTTCTTCGCTGTTTATACTTTATTTAAAATGTTTTGTTTACTTTTATTTTATAATAAGAACTGAAAAAAATTTTTTTTTTACTTCACAAGTTTTCTTTTCTTAATGAAAAAAAAGGTTGGGTTTAACGTTAAAGTCAAATCTACAATGAAGACTTTGAATTACTGTCATTTTTTAAAGCCATTCCTAGACGATAATCTTCTAGTAGAAGAAGAAATGAATTCAAAAGGCCGCCCACTATTAATATTGATTTTAAGTATTAATAATCCAAGAAAATGTAAACGCATAACAAGAGCACTTCAAAAATTTTCGTTTCTGTACTTAAATTAATTCGAAGATATGTTTAATAAACAATAACAAAATCAAAACAGATTGTTCTGAGTATTGTTGACGTTACGCATTCTTAAACGAGGAATCGACTAAAAAAGTGAATTGAATGAAAGTTGGGGGATATACCTGACAGATCATAGAACTTAGCACAATTATCAAAAACATAATGAGAAAGAATGTATTACAATTACAACTACAAGCTATTTACGAGTAAAGATATTTGCGAAATGAGCTTGTGAATAATGTATAATATTTAATTTGAAGCTTCTTCTTTTTTTTTTTTTAAAACTTCTGAAGTATGAGAACGAAAAAAAAAAAAATCTATAAAAAAAACGTGTTGTTCTATGTTATTTTTTTTTTAAACAAGTATTCACGAAAAATTCTTGTTATTGATGGAAACAATTAATTGAACTGTTTTTGGCGTTACTTTTTTGTTTTTCATTCATTTCACGTTTCTTTCGTTGAACCGTGTAAATAGAACAATTGCAAGTTGGGTATACAGAGCCTATTAGATAAAATTATTCAACTAAAAGATATTGCCGAGTGACAAAGTCTCGAACTCACAATAAATCAAATGTCCTTAATAGAAACCCGAGCCATATTCAACATGCGCTCGTCTCAAGTTCTAGCCAAATGCCTGAGGCAAACTCCCCACTTTCAAAAAAAACAATAAATTTAGAACTTTGATAAAAAATGCTATCAATTAAAAAATATTTACTTGGTTTCTTTTCATGTCGGAATCTCCTTGAGTAGTGGCAATTCGCACTCGCAGCTCACGAATTTCTTTGTTATATTTTAACGACTCATCGAATAATTGACTTTCTACTTCTGAAACTCGATCTAAATATTCTTTTTCCCTATTCATCAGTTTGTACGACAGACGTTCGTTTTCATGCTCGAGATTAACTATTCTTATTGAACATTGCTTCATTTTTATAGAGAATTCTTTAATACAATCATGAGTCACATCCGCATCATGCCCACAGGCAGAACATTTATCTTTTAAGGCTACGCGGTTACTTCCTTGGTATAAGCACTGTCCTTCATGAAGTTTGTTAAAGCTGTATTTATATATGGCCATGCAACCTTTTTCTTTTTGGCTGCAATACACATTATTATTTTGAATGAGTTTCCATATGAGTTTTGCATCTTTTGTTATAACTGCACTTTCGCCGCAGTATGCGCACGAAGACTTCTCGGCGCTCCAATTTAGCCAGCAAGTCCGACAAAAATAATGACCACAAGGATTTATTTCTACAGGATCTTCTAAAATATAGTTGCATATAAAGCAACTGGCATCCTGGGTTATTGCATCCACGAATCGCTCCGACTCAATACCCATTTGTCAACTATTTGACTATAAAAATTTGGAAGGGTTTTCGGTTTTTACCAAATATCAAAATTATCCGTGCAAAAGGCTAACAGGAATCCCAGCGATTTTTTTTTTAAAAAAAAAACAAAAAAAACATCAACAGCAGGTATTTAATCTTTAAATCGGATCAACAAAAAATTGGATCACCAAAGATAACGGCTTGCGTCTTGTATTAGTGTATTATATTTTTTAACTAAAAAAAGAATATAAATGTATTTTAATGCGCACAAAAGATTTAGTTAAAGATAAAAATTGCTAATTTACTTAACGAGTAAAATTAAGTTTGTTTGCGTTCTTGCTTTAAAACGTAATCCAAAAGTAAATGTTATAAACTAAAAATGTAACATGTGCTCTTCTCCGCTGATCCTTTAACAATGACAAGTTAATTCGTTTAAAAAACAATTTCCTTTACACACTCACTTAATTCCAGCAAAAACAACTTTTGGCCAGTAGACTTACGCAACAAGAAGTTTGTTTTCCTATAGTTTTAATCAACAAACCTTCAGCAGATATATTTATTTTTTTTTTTTGAAAATTAATCGCAGATGATCGATAGATTATATATCTTTGTTTAAGAAAAGAAACGAAACTCTGAATCTTTAGAAGATTCTTAATAGAGCATTTAAAGATCAATCATGTAAGATCTGTAAAAATATACATTCATATATAAACCATAAAATAAATCTCAATCTCAGAGAACTTGCTCAAATAAAATTATTTTAACAAAATGACTTTTTTAGAACAGCATAAGAAACAAATGTCATAATTTAATAGTACTACTTTGTAGTTGGATTATTCCCCAAACGCCGAATCATACTCTTGCACGTGCAGCACTTCCTGATTTACAACTGGTTGAACTTTTTTGTAGTTTGAAATAGCCAATGAATGAAGCATGTCCGATTTTGTGATAATCCCTTTATAAAAAGCGTCAAGTGAAGTACAATGCGAAGTACAAAGTAGGAAAAGAAAACACGTTTTTTAAACATCCTATCTTTTTTTTTTTTTTTTTCCCCCAATGTTTTTTTGTTTTAAGGTTACAAAAACTGCATGTTAATAGGTTTTCCTTTTGAAGATCTAGAGAGTACCTAAAGATCAAATGTGATGTAATCTTATTTGCCTTAATCTTTATTATTGCAACATGTAAAACTATAAAACAAACGAACAAAATGATCCAAAAGTAACTTGTTAAACATACATGAGATTGTTTTCTTGATGACATTACTTTTCTTAATTACATTATTGATGACATGTTCTTGATGACATTGGTAATGAGAAGATGACCGTTGCCACATTTAGTGAGATGACACAGTTGAGGAAAAATTACTCAGATAACTTGTCTAAGATGCAGAGACGATACCGGTATAAGACACGGTTATTGAAGAATATTCTCGAGATGATGCTGTTTACAGAGCTGAAACCGCAAATCGATAATTGATTCTATTCGTATTTAATGCAGTTGAGGCATGACCTATCAGTTATTATTACTAATTCAGAGTAAATATTTTGTCAAATTTACCAAAAAACTGATAGGCTATCTAACTATACTATTTCATAGTATAGTTAGATAATAGATTTAAGAAAATAGTCTTAGAAAGTCAGGTTAAAACAAACAAGAATCTCTAAAGTTTGATAATGAAACGTAATTAAGTAGTCAATGATCTCAAAGGAAACCCTAAACAAAACCTATTATTTGAAGAGTAAAAGCGCTCAAACGAGTTTTGACATCTTTCGGATATTGCAGAGCGGGTTCACAGGAAAATGTTAACTGCGTACTTACAATAGTCTAAACATAGAAAATGCAATTTGGTAAAATAAACCTGTTTCAGGTCAAATACAGTTGTCTCAGTTCCGCATTTTATATGATCATTCAAAAAAAATACGGTTGTCTCAGTTCCGCATTTTATACACAATCATTCAGTTAAATGTTTTATTGCTTCCTGCTCATAATACCCAATAATAATGAGTTTATTCTACCAGTGTTTTTTTAAACAAAATTGATATTATGTATTTCTTTCAATGGGTCTATGAATTTCTTAGATTAATCTGATTAGTTTTTAATTGATCGGTGACGGTAAAATATTTCTTGATAATCTATCTTAATCCTTCTACCCAGATTATCTAGGATCTGCCTTTGATTTATTTCATACATAAACCTTTATTTGGGTGCAACTTTTGCATAACATCCACCAATTTTATAGGTTTTATAGAAGCATACATATAACTTGGTAGCTCATGTAATAGTATAAATCTAAATTGATAGTTCATATAAAACTGGAGCAGGATTATATTCAAACAAGAATATGTTAAAACAACGTACATAATCAGAAAAAACTATGTAAAAAAATATTACAACAAGAAAAGTTAATCAACAAACCGAAATCCTGTGAAAAGTCGTACCGCTACGGCTACAAAGTTTTTCTGAATCCTTGATTGCCATTATTTAGCCATCACCCTTAAAAGAAGCTAAAATGGAAACTTTGTTTCAGTTTAAAAATCGATTCAGGCTCCGGACACAATAAACACACAAATTTCCGTAATAACTTCAATTGTAAAAAAAGGTCTTTGTGTAAACATTCCAATTGAATAAAGAGAAAAACCACTTCTTTCAACGTGAACGTTTCCCAATTCGACCTCGCATTTATAAAGAATATATTTGAAAGTTTGGAACTCACTTTTCTATTATTCTTCATATTCTGTTGATAGAGTTTTATGAAGTTCTTCACTCTACTTTGTCGCATATCGTGTTAAAGAAAAATGCTAGCGTCGAACCTTAGTTAAGGCGATTTACTGTGGTGGACCTCTCTCATAAAAGGTTGTGAGAAAAAGCCATATGATTAAGCGGTGCCTTACTACTTACTTAATATATTCAAATAAAGCGGTTTTTATTTTCTTAGAAACATAGAAACTTAATAACTATCGGACTTATCTTAAATTGTTCGGCGATTTTTTAGTGTTAAATTTAAATACAAAAGCGTCACATCGCGCCGCTAAGCTTTTTCGATTTAACGGAACAGTGCAAGTTTATATCAAACGATCGTAATAATCGTTTATATACAATCAGCGTTTAATGTGTTTCAGAAGCTCTACTATATTTGCGAAAAGTAAACAAAAATGATTCACGAATTACCATATCATGTTTTTTATTTTGGATGCATTAATATTAATATTTAAGTAACGAACAATCAGCAAGAAGATCTTTTTTAAGAAATTATTAACAAATATTTAGACGCACTTCGCTTTTTTTAAATCACAGTAGAGACGCAAACTTTTACAAAGATCAATCGTAGTTTTTTTCAAATTTCCGTCAGTTGCCTAAAAAACGATTTCCGTGCCCACTTTATTAAGATAAATACAAGACAAATTTATTTTTTCCTAATATTAAAAAAAAAAAGATAAAAAAAAACAAACTGAAATTAATTTTAGCTGTAGAAATGTAAAGAAATAACTGTCTATTGTTAGGTATTCGCAAACGGCAATTTTTTTTTTTTTTTTGTAAAAAAATGGAAATTCGTATTAGAGCATACGTTTATCAGTTTAACTTTTAACTTAAATAAAATATTCATAAAAGCAACGCCGAATTTTACTCATTTATTTAAAACACACAAATGATTAGGTAATGATTGCAAATATTTTAAAATATATATAAAAATCACTAAAAAGTTTAAAACTATTCAAAAAACCAAGTTTCACCTAAATTATTCATTGCTTTGTAGTTATTTGTTATATAAATGTAATTATGTAAATATAGTAAATTATTATAAATCCTTTAGATTGCTTATATCTTTCCCGCCTAAAACATGTTTTGAAAAAATAGTTTAAATTAAAATGCACTTCAAAAACTTGTGTCGTCTTAAGACGTACGTCAAGCTTATTGCCGAAAAACTGTATTTAAAGAGCCTTGCAAATAAACCCAACGACAGCTCTTACACTTAAAAACACGAAGTTACGTTTCTTATATTATGTTTCATCATAAAATTAAAGCGACGCATACCAAAAATTTAGCAAGTTAAAACATTTAAAACAAAACAAATTCTGCAATACTGTTACCAGTCCTCTGGCAATAACGAGGAATAATAACCAGTTCTCATTCTTGATCAGCAAAGACAACTTGAATAGCGATTTTTCCCCAAACCATCATGACTAAAATACTAAAAACTGTGAAAACTGTTTTAATTCGTGAATAACTGAATTTCGTTAGCAGTTGATACTGTATGTTTCAGAGCAAATACAGGATCAGTCAAGCTACTTTAACATAAATAATCCGTCAAAATGCCTGATTTAAAAAAAATATACACATAAAAAATGGCGTAAAAATAGTACTCCAAAATACAATAAAGTGAGAGTTGGAAAAACAAGTATCACAAGTTTGCCACCAGCAAAATAACCTACCTCTGAACGCAAGTTCAATGATGGCGCCACGCCGCGTTTTTCATTAAAAAAAAATACAATTAACTATTGTTCAAAACAACAAACAGCAAACTGCGTAAACAAGATGGTTTTGCCTGTCGACCAAGCTGGTTGTTGTTCGTTCTTCTTATTTTAAAGAGAGTTTTAACGTAAAGGCAATACTATGCAGAGTTATAAGGTAGATATAAGTTTGTGATTTGCAAAAGGGCAAGACTGCGGTTCCGTCGTCATTAAACAAAGCTGCGAAACGCAAAAGAAAACAAGTCTTCCTCAAAGCAGCTTTTTTTTAAAATTGCTTTAGTTTGAACATGAAATTAATATTAAAAATTACAACTATTATACTATTATTATTATTATTATTATAAATATAACTATTGTTTTAATAAACTAAAAAACAAGAAGCTGTCTAACTTTTGCATTTTTGTTTTCAGAAATTGATTAGATTTACCGACAGTCATCTGATACAGTTATAAAAAACCGCCCGTGGAGATTAGAGACAAGGGCAAAATCAATAAGTATTTGACACAAAACTATTAGGGTAAAGTTGTTTAGTTAAGAACAAAAGTTATGGTAGTGACGAAATACTTTAGATTTATGCGCGTAGCATTGTTTAAAAACGAATATTGTTACATGTTGTTTGGATTATTTGTATGTATTTTTCTGTTTTTTTGTTTTTGTCATGTTATTAGATTGTCAAAAAACATGACCTGACGATTTAGAGAAAACTGTCAGTCCAAGTAGGTCGAAGTAAGAAAAAAGTTAAAAGCAATTTTTGATATTCTCATTATGATAATGTATTCATGTATTTGTTATTTGCCAATAATAAAATAATAAAGAAAGCAGTTTTTTTTTGTAACATAAATCTCTTCTAACTCTACGACTTTTTGAAGGTAGATTTTTTTAAATTGGCTACCAGCATACTTTACACTTACTTAAAAGTTTGTTTTTTTTAATTTTTTTCGTTCTTCTTTATTGTTATTCTTTTAAAAAAGATGTAAAGTAACACTTATCAAGAAAAAAAATGGCAAAACAGGAGGTGAACTTAGAGCAAATAAAAATTAATCTCTAAAATCAAGTTTTCCTTGAAATACTCATTTTTGTTTGTGGCAACTCTTCGTTGTTTTAAGTCAAAACCAGCTGTTTGTTTAATGCACGTGGCCCTAAAAAGTGAGTTCTGCCAGAAAAAATGTAGGAAAACAAAACAGATCCCAAAACTCTAATATTTAGTTTAAAATTGAAACATCTATCCAATCAAACCATCCCCATTTTAATAGGAGTTTCGTAATCCATTGTAACAAGAACAATAAATGTGGACAGTTTTTGGCATCAAGTTTTCTTTTTCTGTAAAGCAAATCCCGTTATTGTCACCCCATGGTGACATGTTTGATGGATAATTAAACTGTGCATTCCAAAAATTGACACTCTAATCCAAACACGTGGCCAAATGGAAAAAACTCTTTTAAAGAATAATGTAAAATTAACAACAAAGTAACTTATTTTGATGAAAATGGTTGTTACAATAGCGAATGCCCCATTATCATTCTTCGTTAGAGAATTACTAAATAAAAATAGTAATAATAATGCTAATAATAATAATAACAAAAGTAATAAGAATGTTGATGATGATGATGATGATGATGATGATGATGATGATGATGATGATGATGATGATGATGATGATGATGATGATGATGATGATGATGATGATGATGATGATGATGATGATGATGACAATAATAATAGCAATAGTAGTAATAATAATAATAGTAGCAGTAGTAGTAGTGGTAGTAGCAGTAGAAGTAGTAAAAATAATGATAATTGTAAATCACATTATACTCGCTCTTACAAACACCTTTTTAGTATTTTGTTACAAAAATGGAAAAAAATACTGAGGCACAATATGGTGTTATTACTCTTTAGTATCTTTTTTTTTTTTTATTGAGTCGAGAATGTTTCAGCATCAAAAAAAGCCCTCAAAAATTTTTGGATATTTTTGTCATGAGTGGAGAAACATTTTTGAACGAGACGGAAGATTATTTCGAATGAAAATTCCTTAACAAAGAATTTATAAACATAATGAAAAAAACGAAACATCAAAACGAGGGAAGATATAAGGTAATAGAAAAACTTATCAAAAAACAATAATAATAACCTATATAACTATTAATCTGCAGTAAACCATTGCACAACATTGTGCGCAATCATTGACATTTATTGTTTTATTGATAATGGAATTTTGTGAATGGTTGCGCACCTAAACTAGGCTTTACATCTTATCCTAATACGTATACGTGCGTGTTTGAGCGAGTCCTAGGCTAGAATGTTCTAAAACAAAAATGATAAACATTTATTTAACGGTCTTTATTTACATAATTGACCCAAAATAATTTTTTTATTTCTTGAAAGCACTTTCCCGGATGATTTTTGATTGAACCAAATGTGCCATTTTTTTGCAGCATTTATTATAACTAGAACTAGTGGAAAAACAAATAATAGAAATAAAAAAACGTACGCAAATTTTACCATGGCAGTAATCTGCGTTTAAATCCTGTGAACATTAAATATCCAACGACCAGCTCGTCAATATCTTTCAGCCTTCGCCATTAAGTCAGAAATTTGTTCAAATGCTTTTTCTAAAATAAAATTTAAGCGAGTGTATGGAAAACGATTAGCGTAATCTCGTTGCTTAAAGACGATAAACTCAAATGTTGGTTGAGAAAATATACATGTACTTTACAAGTTTTCTTGTTTTGCAACTTAAAATAAAATCAAATCGACATGTTTAAACCATATAAAGATTATTAAATCGCCATTTTGACTGGTGGATTATTTATTTAGTAGATTTTTTAGCGTCTTATAATTTAAATTGTCTGTAATAAAGCTTTTTTGACATAAACATTTTTCAATTAATTGTAAAACAATTGGATAGGATCTGCTTTTAATAATAAAATTCAATAAATATCATATAAATTATACAAACCATTAGTTTCAGAACTGTATATGGTAAAATTACGCAGAAAAACTGGTAATATGTTTTATTTCGTTTTTGTTGCAAATTTTTTTTATTTTAGACAGAAAAAAAAAAGGTTTATTTTCTTCATTACGTAAAAAACTGCAGCAAAATTTGTAAAATATTTTGTAGGAAAAAAAAGTTAACGAAAACTGTTTTTTTTTTTTTAACATTAATCTTCAAAAGGTATATATATATATATATCTAAAAAAAACAGTAATAAATATTAGATTGGTCTGGTTGCAGCAAAGAGTCGGCGAGACTTTTTTTGCTTAAGGAGAAATTTTGATTATCGCTCAGCTGACGGAAACCGTTTATCAATTAAAGTCTGAAATTAAAAATTTACGCACCTAGTGTAACAAGCAACGTTATAAACAATCAAACTATACGGATTTAGTTAAATTAATAGAACCGTTTCACTTGACTTGGAGTTTCCAAGGGGTGCTATTTCATACAATTATAACCGTTCTGTAAATTAAAACAGCTCTCATTGAAACTATCAAAACTATTAAACAATTAAAATAAAACAACGAAGTTAATAATTGTAGATTTGTCTTTGTGAAATTTAGGAGGGGAAATTATTTTAAGCAATTTAACAAATAATTATCAAGGGGGGGGGGGGTACTTTGATACGCTCGTGTAAAGTAAGGCGATCTGAAAAGAAAAGAAAGAGTGACAGTCTCCCGTGCAGAGGGGGATCGGGCAATTTTCTTTTAATGTCAAAATTTTCATGGACATTTCGTATTTATGTTGCACAATTGTTTTTCTTATGTACTAGTAATATTTAGTTGATTAACACGTCACCTGTACAACTTTATATATTGTGATAATGTATAAAGTTGTATGGGTCACGTCATCCATACAACTTTATATATTATCACAGATGAAGTATTTAAATAGAGCTCCTCATAAAATTACGGCTAAGTAAGTTAAAAAAAGGTAAATATGTTTAGGCTAGCTAAATGGCTATAGCTTAGACTAGCACTGATAAATATAAAACTGTTTTTTAAACAATTTTTTTAAAACAGTTTTATATTTACCACTATCAATTTAAGTTTAACTTATATTTACTTAATTTCTTTTAATTCATGATATGTAACGTTTGCTAGTAATATAAACTGTGTAATTCCAAACTAAGTTATAAAGTTGTTATAAATTTGAAAGCAATAAATTCTAAGTCTTTTGTCTGTTCTTACTATAAAATAGTGGTTCAAACTTTTTAAATATTGTACCTTAAAATGACTTTAGTGAAGTAAAATTAACATTAAAAACGAAATATTTCGTCTCGGGCATTTTTTTCCCATTATGGACAACGCAAGAGTAAATTACAGTCGATTATATATAATTGACCACAAATTTATTTACTGCCTATTTTATAAATTTGAAAAAATTTTAAAAATTTAACTTTTTTATGGTTGAAACTATTTTCATAAACGAAATTGAGCTTGATATAATGAATGCCCTAAATTATTACCTCTAGCTTTACTAAACGTAGAACTGTAACAAGTGGCTTTCAGTCATCGCTGTTATTCTAATGCTTCCTACTGGTCCACTTCTTTTACTTTAAAGTTTTCTTTTTTCGAACCACTCATTTTTTAAATGGGTCTTGTTGAAAAATATTAAGCAAGTATGAAAAAGGCATCAAGTTCAATATTTAAACTAAACAAAGAAGTAAAATAAAAAGCAAATGATTAATAAATCAAATAATACAACTAATAAGAAAAGATATTTGCAGTTGAATACGAATTGTTTTTGTTTTTTTTAATAATAAATTACCAAATTTAATACAAAATATAGAATAGCATGAAACATAAATAATTTTTGATGCTTAATAATTAAACTAATATATGTTTTAAATTTTTCAGTGAGCAATGATAAAATAGCTTACCTCGATGCTGAGAGAATACCAGCAAGATTGCAGCTTCCAAGCGCAAGCCAAGCAGTATTTATATAACGCTATTTACCTGTAAATATTTGACCCAATCTTAATTTTTTATTCTCGGTGTTGTTTGTAATATTTGCCGGCTCTTATAAAACATTAAAATGCATAGCGCGGAACTTGAAAATTCAGAAAGCAGATGAATTAAACAAAGTACTCTGTCATATTAGTGCGATAAAAACAACCATTTAGATTTATGTATCTTGTTCTTATAGTAGGTGTATACGCTTCTCACAAAAAAAAAATTGAATGTTTTAATGGCAATAAATTTGGCAATCCATTTATTTTGCAAGGTATTTGTTGTTGCATCAAACTCAAAAGTTTAGTTAATGGAACGGCAACAACGCTATCGCACCCGCACGTTTATCGAACCCGTGCGTTTATTTAAATCGTACTTCGATGTTGTCATACGCTTAAACCAATTTCAACGAAGTTAAACGAAAAAAAATTTCACAAATATCGCTTTATACGTATTGTACGAGTAACGTTTGTTTTACAGAAACATGCTTCGCTTTCTGATGACGCTATCCAAGTTAAAAATTGCGTATATAGCTCAAAGAAACTGACATCCCTTCGTTTAATATTTAGCACATTTTATACTTTACTAAATTATGACAACTTTTAATGGTATTTTTATTAACTACTTAACACTTCAGTGTTGTATTTGTTTCTTAAGTTTTATTGAGATCTTAGATCACGTGTTTTACCACGTGTTATATTGATGTTTTTAGTCTTCATAGAATTGAGAAACTTTTAAAGTTACAGAAAAACAGAAAAGAAACTAGTATTTTTGTTTAGGAGGGGTTCATCAATATTAAGAGAAGGTCGGGCCTGGGTGGGGCGCAATAAGATTGGTGAATGGAGTGACTATCTGACCCTAACTTAAAAAACAGCCGTAGTCTAATAAACTAAGCTAAGCTCTTGTTTTCGCACTACTATTTGTACATTCACAACTATTCCTTCCCCCCTCCCCCTCCCTCTTCGTATGTATTAATATTTTTAGATTTAGATGTTTAGACAACGAAAAGTTTTCACGAGAACAAAGCTAACATTTGTTATTAGCAGTATTCATTAGAGCGAATGTCATCTGGAATTCATATTTAGGTTTTTAAAATTTCTCCTTATTTTTGATTGGTGCTAGCAAACCTTAATCTTCATCTACATATGAAGTATCTAAATGGAGCAACCATTATAAAATATATATACGAACCAAGAAAAACTTTACATACAGCAATCAAAAAGTACGAACCTAGAAAAACTTCACAGCAATAAAAGTTATTAAAGTATTGGGATAATATCTTTTAAACACTTTGTTTGCATAAAACAAATGTCGAAATACACTCAGATCTGTCCTCAATTTCGTCGCGTTTTTAATTATTAAAAGCAAAGCAAAAGAGTTCTAAATAAAATGAAGCCGATTGTGCTGATTGTCTCGTCAATCTGGAATAGTGGTAGTACTTTTGGCGCTCTCATCTGCAAAGTTTCTATTTTTAAATTGGCAGATTTCTATGACAAAAGTAAAAACCCAAAAACTTTTAATGAATGTTGGTTCATTTCAAAATATTTTTAATTAAACACGAAAAAGTAAATAAAACCACGAAAGAAACCCAATGTAGTTTAGATAATTTATTATCATTTTTATTACTGCTATTTTCACTATATACATATACATATATATATATATATATATATATATATATATATATATATATATATATATATATATATATATATATATATATATATATATATATATATATATATATATATATATCTGTTATTTAAATGGAGAAAAACAACATTTTAATAGTACTTAAAGTTTCGTGCCTTACGGCAATCATCAGCTATTAATTACAAATTAAAAACGTAAAAAACCGTTTAAAAACGAATCAAATTTACGGTAGAACGAATTCTGACGTAATGAGCAAAAAGACGCAATCATTTAGTCTTCAGTATCAAAAGAGGATAAAAGGAACTTGTTAGCATGTCGACATTTAGATAATATTTCGCTTCTTTTGTTGAGTAGGTTGTTTTCTTTATGCGATAAAATTTCAAACTTCTCGTGAAGGCAAAGGTTACAGGTCTTGGTTTCAGGGTTGGAAGGTTTGCATCGCTTTACAATTCTCCACTTTATTATAGGTGTGATGGCTTTTTCTTTTAATTTCCAAATTTCCTTTGAAAGTTCTGTATCATTCTTATACCTGACCGTATTAAAAGATTTTACATGGTTAGCATATCTTAGTTTAAATGGTGTCTCGCTAATGCCAAAATAAACTTTTTCTTTGAGTTCAAGATTTTCGGAACTCACGATAGCTTTATAAACGATGTTGCTTAATAAACATTGATTGTTTAAAGGGCAAGTAGTTTTGTTAGTACAGTTGCAAGTGTTTTTTGGTATGCTTTTTTGGTCTTGTAAAATTTTGTGGTTATGCGAATTAATGATGGATTTTACGTTTCGCATACAGCTATAACTTACCTTGATCGAATTTCTATTAAAAATTTTGTGCAATCTATGATTTACCGGGAAGTGAAGGTCAACCAATGCAAGTAAACGGTTTCCTATTTTTGTTTCCACGTTTTGACTGAATGGAGGGTTAAACCATATAATGTTTCGCTTGCGTTTTGTATTTTTAGTGGTGGCAACATGATGTTGATAACTAAGTTTACATTTATAGCCTGCTTTATTTAAAGCCTCTTCGTAAGGTGGAGTAGCATTTTTAAAAATAAGTTCGTTTGATGAAGTGGAAGATAATCTTAGTTCAACAGTGCGAGGTAGTCTTTTGATAACACTTGGTGGATGGTTGGAATCACAGTTGACGTAACTCAGTTCGTTATCACATTTCGAGTAAGGTCGAAAAGAATTATCATTAAGATCAAGTGTCACATCAAGATAATTTACGATTTTCATATTGCATTTGATGGAAATAAGAAAGTCATTACTTTTAAATATTTTCACGAAATGCTTTTTGATTTTTTCCATCTGCTGGCCGTTTTTGTTTTTAAATATTGCTAGCCCGTATTATAGCCTGCTTTATTTAAAGCCTCTTCGTAAGGTGGAGTAGCATTTTTAAAAATAAGTTCGTTTGATTATTTCAACTTTCTCAATATTATAAAAGTGAAGATTTCGGGCTATATCGTGACGACGGGCTAGCAATATTTAAAAACAAAAACGGCCAGCAGATGGAAAAAATCAAAAAGCATTTCGTGAAAATATTTAAAAGTAATGACTTTCTTATTTCCATCAAATGCAATATGAAAATCGTAAATTATCTTGATGTGACACTTGAT